>NC_084550.2:40865000-41037500 GCF_033978685.3 Nerophis lumbriciformis | reverse complement strand
AATCACGTCATGCAGTATTCTGGAGCCTAAAAATGGGTGACAGTGTTGTTGTTTTTGTAAAAACTGTTAAAAAAAAAACCCACCCTAAACAACAATGGCAGACTGCAGCAATGCTGTAGCATTTGAACTTACTGTAAACTAGTTGAGGTGTGAATGCTCCAATGCTGAAGTTGAAGTGAAATGCTGACACAATGTGGTATGAATGTAAGAATAGTTTTAATGTTTGAAGAGTTTGAATTTCCAGGAAAACCGGGATCACTTGAGGAAATCACACATGAATACCTTAAGAGAAAGCGATTGCAGCTATTTGGGATACAACACTTCTCAGACGGCAAGAGAACTTACATGTCCAGGTCAGCTGTGATTCTACTTACCGAAAAACTTTGTCCATTTGCTGAAGGAGAGACAACGAGAATGCGGGCTCCCGTGGATGTGATAAAAAAGGTAGCGTGTGCTTTGTATTACCTGGCCGTCGAGGGAAAACTACGGAAAACAGCGAATGCATTTGGACTGGCAAAGCAGACTGTATCAGTTATTGTCCGCCATGTATGTCGCGGACTCAACGTCTAGGTCCAGAGTATATAAAGTCACCAAAAAGGAATGGACAATGAAGGTGAAGGCAAAAGAGTGAGGAGTGTCCAGACCAGATATCTACATCCCTAATTTGATTTTTTAGACCAGTTGATCTGCCGTTTATTTTATTTTCTCCTCTGCCCCCCTCTCCCTTGTGGAGGGAGGGAAGGGGGGGGGGCACAGGTCCGGTGGCCATGGATGAAGTGCTGGCTGTCCAGAGTCGGGACCCGGGGTGGACCGATCCCCTGTGCATCGGTTGGGGACATATCTGCGCTGCTGACCCGTCTCCGTTCAGGATGGTCTCCTGCTGGCCCCACTATGGACTGGACTCTCACTATTATATTAGATCCACTATGGACTGGACTCTCACTATTATGTTAGATCCACTATGGACTGAACTCTCACTATTATGTTAGATCCACTATGGACTGGACTCTCACTATTATGTTGGATCCATTATGGACTGGACTCTCACTATTATGTTAGATCCACTATGGACTGGACTCTCACTATTATGTTAGATCCACTATGGTCTGGACTCTCACTATTATGTTAGATCCACTATGGACTGGACTCTCACAATTATGTTAGATCCACTATGGACTGGACTCTCACTGTTATGTTACATCCACTATGGACTGGACTCTCACACTATAATGCTAGATCCACTATGGACTGGACTCTCACACTATTATGTTAGATCCACTATGGACTGGACTCTCACACTATTATGCTAGATCCACTATGGACTGGACTCTCACACTATTATGTTAGATCAACTATTGACTGGACTCTCACAATATTATGCTAGATCCACTATTGACTGGACTCTCACACTATTATGTTAGATCCACTATGGACTGGACTCTCACACTGATATGTTAGAGCCACTATGGACTGGACTCTCACTATTATGTTAGATCCACTATGGACTGGACTCTCACTATTATGTTAGATCCACTATGGACTGGACTCTCACTATTATGTTAGATCCACTATGGACTGAACTCTCACTATTATGTTAGATCCACTATGGACTGGACTCTCACTATTATGTTGGATCCACTATGGACTGGACTCTCACTATTATGTTAGATCCACTATGGACTGGACTCTCACTATTATGTTAGATCCACTATGGACTGGACTCTCACTATTATGTTAGATCCACTATGGACTGGACTCTCACAATTATGTTAGATCCACTATGGACTGGACTCTCACTGTTATGTTACATCCACTATGGACTGGACTCTCACACTATTATGCTAGATCCACTATGGACTGGACTCTCACACTATTATGTTAGATCCACTATGGACTGGACTCTCACACTATTATGCTAGATCCACTATGGACTGGACTCTCACACTATTATGTTAGATCAACTATTGACTGGACTCTCACAATATTATGCTAGATCCACTATGGACTGGACTCTCACACTGATATGTTAGAGCCACTATGGACTGGACTCTCACTATTATGTTAGATCCACTATGGACTGGATTCTCACTATTATGTTAGATCCACTATGGACTGGACTCTCACAATTATGTTAGATCCACTATGGACTGGACTCTCACTATTATGTTAGATCCACTATGGACTGAACTCTCACTATTATGTTAGATCCACTATGGACTGGACTCTCACTATTATGTTAGATCCACTATGGACTGGACTCTCACTATTATGTTAGATCCACTATGGACTGGACTCTCACACTATTATGCTAGATCCACTATGGACTGGACTCTCACACTATTATGTCAGATCCACTATTGACTGGAGTCTCACAATATTATGCTACATCCACTATGGACTGGACTTTCACACTATTATGTTAGATCCACTATGGACTGGACTCTCACTATTATGTTAGATCCACTATGGACTGGACTCTCACTATCATGTTAGATCCACTATGGACGGGACTCTCACTTTTATGTTAGATCCACTATGGACTGGACTCTCACTATTATGTTGGATCCACTATGGACTGGACTCTCACTATTATGTTAGATCCACTATGGACTGGACTCTCACTGTTATGTTAGATCCACTATGGACGGGACTCTCACTATTATGTTGGATCCACTATGGACTGGACTCTCACTATTATGTTAGATCCACTATGGACTGGACTCTCACTATTATGTTAGATCCACTGTGGACGGGACTCTCACTATTATGTTAGATCCACTATGGACTGGACTCTCACTATTATGTTGGATCCACTATGGACTGGACTCTCACTATTATGTTAAATCCACTATGGACTGGACTCTCACTATTATGCTAGATCCACTATGGACTGGACTCTCATACTATTATGTTAGATCCACTATGGACTGGACTCTCACAATTATGTTAGATCCACTATGGACTGGACTCTCACTATTATGTTAGATCCACTATGGACTGAACTCTCACTATTATGTTAGATCCACTATGGACTGGACTCTCACTATTATGTTAGATCCACTATGGACTGAACTCTCACTAATATGTTAGATCCACTATGGACTGGACTCTCACTATTATGTTAGATCCACTATGGACTGGACTCTCACTATTATGTTAGATCCACTATGGACTGGACTCCCACTATTATGTTAGATCCACTATGGACTGGACTCTCACACTATTATGCTAGATCCACTATGGACTGGACTCTCACACTATTATGTCAGATCCACTATGGACTGAACTCTCACACTATCATGTTAGATCCACTAAGAACTGGACTCTCACTATTATGTTGGATCCACTATGGACTGGACTCTCACTATTATGTTAGATCCACTATGGACTGGACTCTCACTGTTATGTTAGATCCACTATGGACGGGACTCTCACTATTATGTTAGATCCACTATGGACTGGACTCTCACTATTATGTTGGATCCACTATGGACTGGACTCTCACTATTATGTTAGATCCACTATGGACTGGACTGTCACTATTATGTTTGATCCACTGTGGACGGGACTCTCACTATTATGTTAGATCCACTATGGACTGGACTCTCACTATTATGTTGGATCCACTATGGACTGGACTCTCACTATTATGTTAAATCCACTATGGACTGGACTCTCACTATTATGCTAGATCCACTATGGACTGGACTCTCATACTATTATGTTAGATCCACTATGGACTGGACTCTCACAATTATGTTAGATCCACTATGGACTGGACTCTCACTATTATGTTAGATCCACTATGGACTGAACTCTCACTATTATGTTAGATCCACTATGGACTGGACTCTCACTATTATGTTAGATCCACTATGGACTGAACTCTCACTAATATGTTAGATCCACTATGGACTGGACTCTCACTATTATGTTAGATCCACTATGGACTGGACTCTCACTATTATGTTAGATCCACTATGGACTGGACTCCCACTATTATGTTAGATCCACTATGGACTGGACTCTCACACTATTATGCTAGATCCACTATGGACTGGACTCTCACACTATTATGTCAGATCCACTATGGACTGAACTCTCACACTATCATGTTAGATCCACTAAGAACTGGACTCTCACTATTATGTTAGACCCACTATGGACTGGACTCTCACTATTATGTTAGATCCACTATGGACTGGACTCTCACTATTATGTTAGATCCACTATGGACTGGACTTTCACAATATTATGCAAGACCCACTCGACGTCCATTGCATCCGGCCTATCCTAGAAGGGGGGTGGGGGGGTTGCCCACATCTGCGGACCTCTCCAAGGTGTCTCATAGTCATTCGCATTGACATCCCACTGTGTTGTGAGTTTTTCCTTGCCCTTATGTGGGCTCTGAACCGAGGATGTCGTCGTGGCTTGTGCAGCCCTTTGAGACACTTGTGATTTAGGGCTATATAAATAAACATTGATTGATTGATTGTTGTCAAATGTTCTTTATCACATTGTTTACATGTCTAATAAAGTAATTTGATTAATTTATGATGGATGTGTCAGGTGTGATTCACTACAATAGGGCCCCACAGCACACTGGATTCCAGTTAATTAAAATACCACAACACTGGATATTGTTCAGATAAGTTACATTTAAGAATGTGCACACAAAGCAACACCGGAGGTGACTATGACGAGCGCATTTTCCGCGCATAGTGTCAAAGGGGCCTGAGTAGATCACACGCAACATGCCTACCAATACTACAATTAATAATTTCATTTCACTGGCTCTTAGATATATTTAATTATTGCTTCTATAGTAATATTGTAAACACAAAAGTGACAAATGCACTGCTGTATAAGTACAGTTATGACATGTTTAATCCCTACTGTAAGGAGCAGGCGTCAGAAGCTTCCGGTGCGTCCGTCCGTGTCTGTCATCAGTCACTCGGGCTATGTAACAACAGTGGATCAACCTCTCAGGCTAACATTTTGACGGACTGAGAAGCCCGACTGAGGGAAGTTTACAATACAGCCGCACACAGCAGGTGTGAATTAGTGACTTTTGACTGGGTTGCGCCCACAGAGCTCGTATAGTAAACATCAGACTTGCAGACACACTACTTTGTTGTTTGAAACAACCAGTACCGTATTTTCCGCACTATAAGGCGCACCGGATTATTAGCCGCACCTTCTATGAATTACATATTTCATAATTTTGTCCACCAATAAGCCGCCCCGGACTATAAGCCGCGCCTACGCTGCGCTAAAGTGAATGTCAAAAAAACGCTGCGCTAAAGTGAATGTCAAAAAAACAGTCAGATAGTTCAGTCAAACTTTAATAATATATTGAAAACCAGCGTTCTAACAACTCTGTCCCAAAATGTACAAATGTGCAATCACAAACATAGTAAAATTCAAAATGGTGTAGAGCAATAGCAACATACCGGTAATGTTGCTCGAACGTTAATGTCACAACACACAAAATAAACATAGCGCTCACTTTCTGAAGTTATTCTTCATTCGTACCGGTAAATCCTTCGAATTCTTCGTCTTCGGTGTCCGAATTGAAAAGTTGCGCAAGCGTGGGTTCCAAAATGGCCGGCTCCGTCTCTTCGAAGTCATCGGATTCAGTGTCGCTGTTGTTGTGCAGCAGTTCTGTGAATCCTGCCTTCCGGAAAGCTCGGACCACAGTTGTGACAGAAATATCTGCCCAGGCATTTACAATCCACTGGCAGATGTTGGCGTATGTCGTCCGGCGCTGTCTGCCCGTTTTAGTGAAGGTGTGTTCGCCTTCGGTCATCCATTTTTCCCACGCCGTTCGCACTCGTGATTTGAATGCCCTGTTGACACCAATATCCAGCGGTTGGAGTTCTTTGGTTAATCCACCCGGAATGACGGCGAGTGTTGTATTTGTGTGCTTCACTTGTTTTTTGACACCATCTGTGATGTGGGCGCGCATAGAGTCGTATATCAACATGGACGGAGCAGCGTGAAAAAAGCCACCCGGCCTCTTCGCGTAAACTTCCCTTAACCACTCGCTCATCTTTTCTTCATCCATCCATCCCTTCGAGTTAGCTTTTATGATGACGCCGGCTGGAAAGGTCTCTTTTGGCAAGGTCTTCCTTTTGAATATCACCATGGGAGGAAGTTTCTGGCCATTAGCATGGCAAGCTAGAACCACAGTGAAGGATGACTTCTCATTCCCTGTGGTGCGAATATTCACCGTACGTGCTCCCGTTCCACAGTGCAGTTCACAGGAATATCAGTTGCTGTGAAATACGGTAGTAATCCGTGTGCGGATGGAGAGATTGCGTCTTTTTATGAACCGGATCCTTGTCCTTTGTAGGAGCCATTTTGTGGTCTTTACAGATGTAAACAGGAAATGAAACGTACGGTGATATCCGCGCGTTTTTTCTTCTTCTTCCGGGGGCGGGTGGTTGCTTAAAGCGCTTCCTGTTCTATGGGGGCGGGTGCTTTCCTTGGCGGTTGCTTGCGTAGAAGAAGAAGCGCTTCCTGTTCTACCGGGAAAAAAGATGGCGGCTGTTTACCGAAGTTGCGAGATCGAAACTTTATGAAAATTAATCGTAATAAAGCGCACCGGGTTATAAGGCGCACTGTTAGCTTTTGAGAAAATTTGTGGTTTTTAGGTGCGCCTTATAGTGCGGAAAATACGGTATGTTGAATTTGGACGAGCTGCAAACACTTGATGTAAATGAAGAAAACTCCAAATTAAGTACAAATGAATTAAGAGACACCATATTGTAATCATATGCACGTTTGAATTAATACCAAACCAAACTGTCAGTCTGTCAGAGGTTTAACATGAAACTAACCTGTGTAGTCAAAGTACTACGGAAACCCTGTTATACAAACCCCATTTCCATATGAGTTGGGAAATTGTGTTAGATGTAAATATAAACGGAATACAATGATTTGCAAATCCTTTTCAACCCATATTCAATTGAATGCACTACAAAGACAACATATTTGATGTTCAAACTCATAAAATTTATTTTATTTTTTTGCAAATAATAATTAACTTAGAATTTCATGGCTGCAACACAAGCCAAAGTAGTTGGGAAAGGGCATGTTCACCACTGTGTTACATGGCCTTTCCTTTTAACAACACTAAGTAAACGTTTGGGAACAGAGGAGACACATTTTTTAAGCTTCTCAGGTGGAATTCTTTCCCATTCTTGCTCGATGTACAGCATAAGTTGTTTAACAGTCCAGGGGTCTCCGTTGTGGTATTTTAGGCTTCATAATGCGCCACACATTTTCAATGGGAGACAGGTCTGGACTACAGGCAGGCCAGTCTAGTACCCGCACTCTTTTACTATGAAGCCACGTTGATGTAACACGTGGCTTGGCATTGTCTTGCTGAAATAAGCAGGGGCGTCCATGGTAACATTGCTTGGATGGCAACATATGTTGCTCCAAAACCTGTATGTACCTTTCAGCGTTAATGGCGTCTTCACAGATGTGTAAGTTACCCATGTCTTGGGCACTAATACACCCCCATACCATCACAGATGCTGGCTTTTCAACTTTGCGCCTATAACAATCCGGATGGTTCTTTTCCTCTTTGGTCCGGAGGACACGACGTCCACAGTTTCCAAAAACAATTTGAAATGTGGACTCGTCAGACCACAGAACACTTTTCCACTTTGAATCAGTCCATCTTAGATGAGCTCAGGCCCAGCGAAGCCGACGGCGTTTCTGGGTGTTGTTGATAAACGGTTTTCGCCTTGCATAGGAGAGTTTTAACTTTCACTTACAGATGTAGCGACCAACTGTAGTTACTGACAGTGGCTTTCTGAAGTGTTCCTGAGCCCATGTGGTGATATCCTTTACACACTGATGTCGCTTGTTGATGCAGTACAGCCTGAGGGATCGAAGGTCACGGGCTTAGCTGCTCACGTGCAGTGATTTCTCCAGATTCTCTGAACCCTTTGATGATATTACGGACCGTAGATGGTGAAATCCCTAAATTCCTTGCAATAGCTGGTTGAGAAAGGTTTTTCTTAAACTGTTCAACAATTTGCTCACGCATTTGTTGACAAAGTGGTGACCCTCGCCCCATCCTTGTTTGTGAATGACTGAGCATTTCATGGAATCTACTTTTATACCCAATCATGGCACCCACCTGTTCCCAATTTGCCAGTTCACCTGTGGGATGTTCCAAATAAGTGTTTGATGAGCATTCCTCAACTTTATCAGTATTTATTGCCACCTTTCCCAACTTCTTTGTCACGTGTTGCTGGCATCAAAATCTAAAGTTAATGATTATTTGCAAAAAAAAAAAAATGTTTATCAGTTTGAACATCAAATATGTTGTCTTTGTAGCATATTCAACTGAATATGGGGATTTGCAAATCATTGTATTCCGTTTATATTTACATCCAACACAATTTCCCAACTCATATGGAAACAGGGTTTGTATATACAGGTAAAAGCCAGTAAATTAGAATATTTTGAACCATCACCCAACCATGCAAATTTTGCATTTCCTTTGGAAATCGAGGTCCCAGAGTCTGGAGGAAGACAGGAGAGGCACAGGATCCACGTTGCCTGAAGTCTAGTGTAAAGTTTCCACCATCAGTGATGGTTTGGGGTGCCATGTCATCTGCTGGTGTCGGTCCACTCTGTTTCCTGAGATCCAGGGTCAACGCAGCCGTCTACCAGCAAGTTTTAGAGCACTTCATGCTTCCTGCTGCTGACCTGCTCTATGGAGATGGAGATTTCAAGTTCCAACAGGACTTGGCGCCTGCACACAGCGCAAAATCTACCCGTGCCTGGTTTACGGACCATGGTATTTCTTTTCTAAATTGGCCCGCCAACTCCCCTGACCTTAGCCCCATAGAAAATCTGTGGGGTATTGTGAAAAGGAAGATGCAGAATGCCAGACCCAAAAACGCAGAAGAGTTGAAGGCCACTATCAGAGCAACCTGGGCTCTCATAACACCTGAGCAGTGCCAGAAACTCATCGACTCCATGCCACGCCGCATTAACGCAGTAATTGAGGCAAAAGGAGCTCCAACCAAGTATTGAGTATTTTACATGCTCATATTTTTCATTTTCATACTTTTCAGTTGGCCAACATTTCTAAAAATCCCTTTTTTGTATTAGCCTTAAGTAATATTCTAATTTTGTGACACACGGAATTTTGGATTTTCATTTGTTGCCACTTCAAATCATCAAAATTAAATGAAATAAACATTTGAATGCATCAGTCTGTGTGCAATGAATAAATATAATGTACAAGTTACACCTTTTGAATGCAATTACTGAAATAAATCAAGTTTTTCAAAATATTCTAATTTACTGGCTTTTACCTGTATACTGTATACATGTATACGATCGCGCTCTAAAGCTACGCCTCAGCCCTGGTTGAATGACGTCACTCGGGCTGCCAGGCGCGTATGTAGAAGAGCAGAGAGAAAATGGAAAAAAAGACAGGCTGCATGTGTCCTTTGCCATTTTTAAAGAAAGCCTGTTTTCCTTTCAGATGACTGTAAAAGCAGAAATGAATATATATCTATCTCAGATTATATCTTCTAACTGTAACAACCCCAGAGTTCTGTTTAAAACTATTAACACTGTCATTGATGCTCCCAAATCTGCTGGTTTTGATGCTTCTTTTGAATTCTGTGAAAATTTTCTCCATTTTTTCACTGACAAAATTGTGTCAACTAGAGCCAGTCTATCTCAGCCTTCATATGACCCTTCTGTTCCCCTGCATTTCTCTTCTGTTTTCCATCAGTTTGAGCCGGTGTCCTTTTCTTTTTTAAGTGACACAGTTAGTCATATGAATCCCTCTGGTTCTCCTGCAGATGCCCTCCCACCTCGCCTGTTTAAGGAGGTACTTGCTACTATTGGATCAAGTGTCCTTAACATTATCAATAGTAGCCTCTCTTCTGGAATAGTTCCAGTAGAGTTTAAACATGCAGTGGTACGACCTCTACTTAAAAAACCCAGCCTCGACCCCTCTCTCCTCTCTAACTTCAGACCTATCTCTAATCTTCCATACATTTCCAAAATATTAGAGAAGGTTGTCTACAGTCAGTTGTTGCCCTTCTTAGAGGATAATGGTATCACTGAACTGTTCCAGTCCGGTTTTAAAGCCCTCCACAGCACAGAGTCAGCGCTTCTAAAAGTTTTTAACGATATCCTCCTGTCCACTGATTCTGGTAAATATGTTGTCCTGGTGCTTTTAGATCTGTCTGCTGCGTTCGACACCGTCGACCACGCCACCTTAATCACTCGTCTTGAGAACTGTGTGGGCATTAAGGGCGCCGCCCTCAACTGGTTCCGGTCGTACCTAACCGACAGGAGTTTTTGTGTAAAAGTAGACAGTTTTATGTGGTCCACAGCTCCTTTACCACATGGGGTCCCCCAGGGCTCAATCCTTGCCCCAATTTTATTTGCGCTTTACCTTCTCCCCCTTGGTTCTATTTTTAGGAAGTACAGTATTGCATTTCATTTTTATGCCGATGATTGCCAGATTTATTTTCCCATGGCACAAAATAACACGGTTCAACGTCTTATTGAGTGCCTGCACGACATCAAAGTCTGGCTTTCAGCTAACTTCCTGAGCCTAAATGAAGATAAAACAGAAGTTATGTTGTTCGGTCCAAGTCGCTCTCCCTCCCCCAACGTTGACCTCGGCACTCTGACCCCGTATCTCAGCGACTCTGTCACAAACCTGGGGGTAAAGTTTGACTCAGATTTTAAATTCGAAAAACAAATCAGCAGCGTCGTTCAAAAAAGCTTTTATCAATTACGCCAAATAGCGAAAGTGAAACCGCTTCTATCAAGACATGATCTTGAGAAATTAATCCACGCTTTTATCTCGACTCGTCTTGATTATTGTAATGCCCTGTATGTAGGCATTAGCCAGGCCTCCCTCGCCCGCCTGCAGCTCGTGCAGAACTCTGCTGCTCGTCTGCTAACACAGACCCGCAGACGTGAGCACATCACCCCTATTTTAGCGTCCCTTCACTGGCTCCCTTACCGAATCAATTTTAAACTCCTTTTATTTGTTTTTAAATGTCTAAACAACCTCGCGCCAACCTATCTCTCCGACCTCCTTCAGCCTTACTGCCCCACCCGATCCTTAAGATCAGCCGATCAGCTGCTGTTGACGGTCCCTGACACAAGGCTGAAGCTTAGAGGTGACAGAGCTTTCGCCGTTGCTGCTCCCAAGCTCTGGAACGACCTACCCCTGAGTGTTAGACAAGCCTCCTCTCTTCCTGTTTTTAAATCTCTCTTAAAAACATACTTTTATTCCATGGCTTTTAACACAGAGTGATATCCATCCTGCAATGGCGCCCCATAATACACCTGCTGTGATCCTGTTTTTATGTTTTTATGTTTTTATGTTTTTATTAATTCTATTTTAATTATTTATTTTTTATCGTGTTCTGTTTGTGTTGTGTTGTGTTTGCTCGGTACTCGTTTTATCTTTTAACCTGTTCATTGTACAGCACTTTGGCTACCCCTGTGGTAAATTTTAAATGTGCTTTATAAATATAGTTGATTTGATTTGATTTGATTTACTAACATATGTGGATACAATCTGAACTGTACTGGCAAAGTGTTATCATTTATATACGAGGAGTTCCTTGAGACTCATTCCATGGCCGCAGTCTAATCTCCTCATAAACACTCTTGGAATAAACAATTCAAGTGCTATCAATTCCATATCGAACAAAAAAAAAAGAAACTAAGATCTTTTCTCATTCTCAGCGTTTCATATTTGCTCACGCTGTCGCCGCCTTGAGAGCTCCTCCAAAACCGCGGCGGCCGCGTCCATTCCCCCTCGCCTCGTTTTACTCTCTGGTCTTTGTTTAGGCCTCGTCTACGTCTCTTCCCATTATCGCCGCACACATGCACGGGGAGTCCGCCCACGCGCGCTCTTCCTGCTTTTCCCTTAGAACTTTTCCACCTCCAGCTGCTGCACAGCTCAGGAATATAGAAATCTCAGCAGGCCATAAAGCCTATAAATATGTCCTGCCCACCCAGAGACTGTTAGGACTATTATTTTTTCTTATAATCACTGCGGCGCTCGTGTAAACCGACGGCGTAATTATCTGGTTTTGAGGCTCAAGTGAGGACATTTTTTCAAGCGGGGGTGAAAAAAAAAAAAAAAAAAAAAAAAAAAAAAAAAAAGGGTTTGGCGGTGACAGCGATGAGGAGGGAGGGAGAAGAGTGATAGTTAATTAGTCGCGGATGGAAGATTGACTTTGTTGTTTATAGAGGGCACATACGTTACTGCAAGCTGCTGCCATCCACAGCTGCAAGCCAGCTGTGCGAATCAAGCGCTCCTCATCTGCTTTATCCATCTATCATCCCCCCCCCCCCCCCCCCCCCCCCCCACCTCCCTCCGCATTCTTATTCTACCCCCGTTTCCTCCGGTGGCCTGCTTCCTTAAAAGGATTCAAATAAATATTTGTGGTTTGCGGGACTTTACCTAGCTCAGGGGTCGGCAACATAATGTTGAAAGAGCCATATTGGACCAAAAATACAAAAACAAATCTGTCTGGAGCCGCAAAAAAATTAAAAGCCATATTACATACAGATAGTGTGTCATGAGATATAAATTGAATTAAGAGGACTTAAAGGAAACTAAATGACCTCAAATATACCTACAAATGAGGCATAATGATGCAATATGTACATATAGCTAGCCTAAATAGCATGTTAGCATCGATTAGCTTGCAGTCATGTAGTGACCAAATATGTCTGATTAGCACTCCACACAAGTCAATAACATCAACAAAACTCACCTTTGTGCATTCACGCACGACCTTAAAAGTTTGGTGGACAAAATGAGACAGAAAAAGAAGTGGAATAAAACACGTCCTAGAAAGTCGGAGAAAGCATACTTGCCAACCTGGGGACCTCCGATTTCGGGAGGTGGGGGGTGGGGGCGTGGTCGGGGGTGGGGCAGGGCGTGGATGGGGGCGTGGTTAAGAGAGGAGGAGTATATTGACAGCTAGAATTCACCAAGTCAAGTATTTTATATATATATATATATATATATAGCTACATCCTGAAAATATGCAAACAAAACTGTGTTTAGATAATTGATACTTCAAACTTGCATAAATAAATCTTAAGGAATATAACATAACTTGGCTTCTGAGAGCTTCAAAATGTAATGAATAAAATGCTACAGTTGTTGATAAACAAGCAATTATTTTAATAATTAAATATGGTCATTTTAAATGAATTATTATGATAATTTTAAATTAATTATTTCAAATATGTTTATTTTAATGTATAATTCTAATGCCTGGATGTAATAAGGAGTCAGAAAAAATACAAATAAAAATACAATTAATTTTGATGTTTTTAGCAAAATACAGTAAAAATGTTTTTTTTTTAATTAATAAATATATTTATTTTTAGGTAAGATAAACATAATAATACAATTTATCTCTCGTCTGGATGATTTATTTCTTGTCACCCTGTTGTCCTCCCGTTGTGAAAAAAGGCTGTCCTCACTCAGGTGCATGGAGCTGGAGGGGGCACCTGAAAATCTCCCGATTTTCAGCCGGAGCTGGAAGCCACGCCCCCTCCAGCTACGGCTGAAAATCGGGAGATTTTCGGGACAATATTTGTCCCGGGAGGTTTTCGGGAGAGGCGCAGAATTTCGGGAGTCTCCCGGAAAATTCGGGAGAGTTGGCAAGTATGGAGAAAGTAATACATGTAAACAAACTACGGTGAGTTCAAGGACCGCCAAAATTAGTAGGACAAAACGGCGCTCGCCAAATACTCGAATCAGTGAAGCTGACAGTGTGCTTTATAACAATTAGGGAGGTCTGTGTCATGTTTGTCCTCCTACAGAAACCATATTAAAACAAAAAATATATTTGTTTCCCCCTCATCTTTTTCCATTTTTCATACATTTTTTAAAAAGCTCCAGAGAGCCTCTAGGGCGGCGCTTGCGGCTCTAGAGCCGCGGGTTGCCGACCCCTGACCTAACTGATCATAGGCGCCCATCTGCATTGCTGCCAGTGGGCGCTCGGTGTGTGTGTATTGGTGTTGTCCCCAGTGACGTGCAGTCAGTCATGGAAAGAAAAAATAATAATTAAATTGTTATATGTATCCAGACACCATAACGTTATTTTCCATTTAACTTCACCAGTTTGAGATTATTTTTATTCAAAATCGCAGAATTTTCACATTTGCCGTTCAAATACTGAGAAGAGACTTGCGGTGAGTCAGCAGCCAGTTGAGCCTCGCCATGGATTGCGCAATGACTCGGCTAACTGCTGGCCTGCTGTGCAGTGAGACCGTATTGCTATATGACTTATATTATACATTCCCATTGTTTAGTTAGCTGAGGTATATAATGTACAGTGTATTTTGTCAACAACTGTATGTGTGTAACGTATTTCTTGTGCTGAGCAATCATAAAACTGCTGCGAAGACGCACTGGCTGAGGCTCGCAGTAATCCCGCCTCCTGGTGGTAGAGGGCGGTAGTGATCCCAGAGATCATTCATGCGACTACTCGGCTGCAGAAGAAGTGACAACAAGCAGCAACAGTTAGCAGCGATCGTTTATTTTTTCCTCTTGCCTGGACTATTAACATGGAGGATTATATATCTAAAATAAAACAGTTTTCTAAACTGGACTTTCAATCGAAGCAGGAGGTAATAATTAAAGGAAGATCTCCGTCGAGACAGAGAGACTTTTAAAACTGAAGAAAGATAAGGACGACTTCTATAAACAAGTTATCGATGCTTTTGTTCAAAAGGAGCGGCGCATGGACTTCATTTATAAGTAAAGGTAAGACCATAATAACGTTTTTTTTTTATTAAATGTGCTTTTTTGTGTGCTACAGTTTGTATGTGTAAAGTTAAAGTTAAGTTAAAGTACCAATGATTGTCACACACACACTAGGTGTGGTGAAATTTGTCCTCTGCATTTGACCCATCCCCTTGATCACCCCCTGGGAGGTGAGGGGGAGCAGTGAGCAGCAGCGGCACCGCGCCCAGGAATCATTTTTGGTGATTTAACCCCCAATTCCAACCCTTGATGCTGAGTGCCAAGCAGGGAAGAATGCTGGTATGAGCTTTTAAACATAACCCGTTAACTGCTGCCAATAAAATGGTGAATAAGATACTCTTTAGGGTTCATATGTTTGTAAATCTGACTGTGATGAAGTCAGTGCCTCACCAGCCATGAACCTCACTGCACGTCACTGGTTGTCCCGATACCAATATG
The DNA here is from genome assembly GCF_033978685.3 of Nerophis lumbriciformis. NCBI lineage: Eukaryota > Metazoa > Chordata > Actinopteri > Syngnathiformes > Syngnathidae > Nerophis > Nerophis lumbriciformis. The sequence continues at coordinate 41,022,256 of NC_084550.2, read as the reverse complement.
TTGGTACCGGTACCAAAAGTACCGGTACCGGAAGAAGAAGAAGACATTGCTGATACATGTTGTGTGTGAGGCAGGGAAGTAGAGAAGGGATGGAGTGGGGGAGGGGGGGATAAACCGCAGGTATGTGCAGCCAGGCGGGTGGGTGGCCTGAAGCGGTGGGTTAGTCCAGGAGAGGCTGCACGACAACACTTCAAAACTATTTTTTAATCATCAAAAGCAACATCAAAATCCCACTGTTATGAACTGGCATTGCCAACTAGTGGTCTGGCATGCAAATGACAGCTTTTGTACTTGTTTTCGCAGGTCTTTTTTAACATGCTTTTTTACATTTTTCATAGTCTGAATGGACTAACATCGGCCTGATAATGATCTAATTTGTTTTTAATGCACCCTAAATTTTTGTTGTATTTTCTTAAATCTGGATCTCCCGGCATATGGAGTCCTTTCCACTTTTATGAAGAGACGTAATTTTACTCGACAAAAGTCACAATTTTATAAGAAAACTTACAAATTTGGGCAATATTATAATAATAATCGGATTTTTTACTTGGCAAAATGATGAGAAAAGTCATAATTTTACTCAAAAAATGTCACTATTTTACAAGAACAAACTGGATATATTGTGATAAAAGTCTGAATTTTATACGACAAATGTCACCATTTTGCATGAAAAAGTATGAATTTTACATAAAAAAGTATGAATTTTACGAGAAAATATTGCAATATTACAGAAACAGAAAGAATTGTTTCCAATTTTATAAGAAAACACGTGAGATCTCCGGCAAAAAGGGCTCCATAATCCTTTTATGCCGAAGATCTCGCAATGTGTTTTCTTATAAAATTGGAAACAATTCTTTCTGTTTCCGTAATATTGCAATATTTTCTGGTAAAATTATTACTTTTTTATGTAAAATTATTACTTTTTAATGCAAAATGGAGACATTTGTTGTATAAAATTCAGACTTTTATCACAATATATCCAGTTTGTTGGTTGTTCTTGTAAAATAGTGAACTTTTTGGAGCAAAATTATGACTAATTTTGCCAAGTAAAAATTCAGATTATTACTATAATATTGCCAAAATGTGTAAGTTTTCTTATAAAATTGTGACTTTTGTCGAATAAAATTACATCTCTTCATAAAAGTGGAATGGACTCCATAGTCCTTTCTGCCGGAGATCTCACGTGTTTTCTTATAAAATTGGAAACAATTCTTTCTGTTTCCGTAATATTGCAATATTTTCTCGTAAAATTATTACTTTTTTATGTAAAATTATTACTTTTTAATGCAAAATGGTGACATTTGTCATATATATTTCTGACTTTTATCACAATATTGCCAGATTTTTGGTTGTTCTTGTAAAATAGTGAAATGTTTTGAGTAAAATTATGACCTTTGTCATAATTTTGCCAAGTAAAAATTCAGATTATTATTATAATATTGCCAAAATGTGTAAGTTTTCTTATAAAATTGTGACTTTTGTCGAATAAAATTACATCTCTTCATAAAAGTGGAATGGACTCCATAGTCCTTTTATGCCGGAGATCTCACGTGTTTTCTTATAAAATTGGAAACAATTCTTTCTGTTTCCGTAATATTGCAATATTTTCTCGTAAAATTGTTACTTTTTTATGTAAAATTATTACTTTTTAATGCAAAATGGTGACATTTGTCGTATAAAATTCAGACTTTTATCACAATATTGCCAGTTTTTTGGTTGTTCTTGTAAAATAGTGAAATTTTAGGAGCAAAATGATCACTCATTTTGCCAAGTAAAAATTCAGATTATTACTATAATATTGCCCAAATTTGTAAGTTTTCTTATAAAATGGTGACTTTTGTCAAAAAAAATGACATCTCTTCATAAAAGTGGAATGGACTCCATAGTCCTTTTATGCCGGAGATCTCACGTGTTTTCTTATAAAATTGGAAACAATTCTTTCTGTTTCCGTAATATTGCAATATTTTCTCGTAAAATTATTACTTTTTTCTGTAAAATTATTACTTTTTAATGCAAAATGGTGACATTTGTCATATATATTTCTGACTTTTATCACAATATTGCCAGTTTTTTGGTTGTTCTTGTAAAATAGTGAAATGTTTTGAGTAAAATTATGACTTTTGTCATAATTTTGCCAAGTAAAAATTCCGATTATTATTATAATATTGCCCAAATTTGTAAGTTTTCTTATGAAATTGTGACTTTTGTCGAATAAAATTACATCTCTTCATAAAAGTGGAAAGGACTCCATAGTCCTTTTATGCCGGAGATCTCACGTGTTTTCTTATAAAATTGGAAACAATTCTTTCTGTTTCCGTAATATTGCAATATTTTCTCGTAAAATTGTTACTTTTTTATGTAAAATGATTACTTTTTAATGCAAAATGGTGACATTTGTCATATATATTTCTGACTTGTATCACAATATTGCCAGTTTTTTGGTTGTTCTTGTAAAATAGTGAAATGTTTTGAGTAAAATTATGACTTTTGTCATAATTTTGCCAAGTAAAAATTCCGATTATTATTATTATAATATTGCCAAAATGTGTAAATTTTCTTATAAAATTGTGACTTTTGTCGAATAAAATTACATCTCTTCATAAAAGTGGAAAGGACTCCATAGTCCTTTTATGCCGGAGATCTCACGTGTTTTCTTATAAAATTGGAAACAATTCTTTCTGTTTCCGTAATATTGCAATATTTTCTCGTAAAATTATTACTTTTTTATGTAAAATTATTACTTTTTAATGCAAAATGGTGACATTTGTTGTATAAAATTCAGACTTTCATCACAATATTGCCATTTTTTTGGTTGTTCTTGTAAAATAGTGAAATTTTTGGAGCAAAATTAGTCGCCAAGTAAAAATTCCGATTATTATTATTATAATATTGCCAAAATGTGTACGTTTTCTTATAAAATTGTGACTTTTGTTGAATAAAATTACATCTCTTCATAAAAGTGGAATGGACTCCATAGTCCTTTTATGCCGGAGATCTCACGTGTTTTCTTATAAAATTGGAAACAATTCTTTCTGTTTCCGTAATATTGCAATATTTTCTCGTAAAATTATTACTTTTTTATGTAAAATTATTACTTTTTAATGCAAAATGGTGACATTTGTCGTATAAAATTCAGACTTTTATCACAATATTGCCAGTTTTTTGGTTGTTCTTGTAAAATAGTGACATTTTTTGAGTAAAATTATGACTTTTGTCATAATTTTGCCAAGTAAAAATTTAGATTATTATTATAATATTGCCCAAATTTGTAAGTTTTCTTATAAAATTGTGACTTTTGTCGAATAAAATTACATCTCTTCATAAAAGTGGAAAGGACTCCATTGTCCTTTTATGCCGGAGATCTCACGTGTTTTCTTATAAAATTGGAAACAGTTCTTTCTGTTTCCGTAATATTGCAATATTTTCTCGTAAAATTATTACTTTTTTATGTAAAATTATTACTTTTTAATGCAAAATGGTGACATTTGTCGTATAAAATTCAGACGTTTATCACAATATTGCCAGTTTTTTGGTTGTTCTTGTAAAATAGTGACATTTTTTGAGTAAAATTATGACTTTTGTCATAATTTTGCCAAGTAAAAATTCCGATTATTATTATAATATTGCCAAAATTTGTAAGTTTTCTTATAAAATTGTGACTTTTGTCTAATAAAATTACATCTCTCCATAAAAGTGGAAAGGACTCCATAGTCCTTTTATGCCGGAGATCTCACGTGTTTTCTTATAAAATTGGAAACAGTTCTTTCTGTTTCCGTAATATTGCAATATTTTCTCGTAAAATTATTACTTTTTTATGTAAAATTATTACTTTTTAATGCGCAATGGTGACATTTGTCATATAAAATTCAGGTTTGTATCACAATATTGCCAATTTTTTGGTTGTTCTTGTAAAATAGTGACATTTTTGGGGTAAAATTATGACTTTTGTCGTAATTATGCCAGTAAAAATTCCAATGATTATTATAATATTGCCAAAAATTTTAAGTTTTCTTATAAAATTGTGACTTTTGTCGAGTAAAATTACGACTCCTCATAAAATTGCCAAAATGTTAAGCTTTTCTTGTAAAATTGCGACAGTTATTGAGTAAAATTCCAACTTTGATCATATTATTGCACACATGTTCAGTTTTTCTTGTAAAATTTTGACTTGCGTTGAGTAAACATACGACTTTTATTACAATACCGCCAAAATTTGAAGTTTTTCTTGTAAAATTGCAACTAATTTTCCACAACAAGCTTTGTCATATTTGCATAGTATGTATATATTATTAATGTTGTAAATACAAATCTTTATATATCTGAAAGGGTGGTCCTAAAGAGGTAGGCATTTTTCGGAGGTGTCAAGAAGGTAACAAATACAAGGCTGTGTGTGTGTGTGTGTGTGTGTGTGTGTGTGTGTGTGTGTGTGTGTGTGTGTGTGTGTGTGTGTGTGTGTGTGTGTGTGGTCTTGTATTTCTGCCCTTCTTGAGACATCCACAAAGAAAAATACCTTCCATATGAGGACCGGTGAACAAGTTAGGACATAAGTCATGGTCCCAATACGGAAAACCATTGCATCTAATTAGAGAACCAAATACTAGAGTCCGTGAACATTGCTCCAAAGTCAGGATTTTTTGTTGATTTAATGTGCATACAAGAGTAAACATTGACAGGTGCGAAGGCAGCAATATATGATAAAACAAAACGGCAGCTAAAGAAGGACTTCCCTATTCATCCCCGAAAAAAACCCGCCAGGTGAACCAGCTGATTTTACCACTTCCGGTGCTGACGTAAGACAACCCATATGTGACCATAGGATGAACAAATACGCTACGGTACTAAGACTATAGTGGCCAATAACTTGGCTCCCAATGATGGCCCCCAGCTTCTACAGCTGGGGGCCATGACTCCTTTGTCATCAGCCTCTATCAAAATGAGGGTGGTCCCAAAAAGGAGGGATTTTTCAAATTGACTGTGTGTCGGTTTTAAAAGTGCTCCCCCTCTGGTCAACATATGAAATAACAAGTGTGTGTAAGAAATTGAAATACGCCCCCTTTGGCCATAAAAAAAAAAAAAAAAAAAATATATATATATATATATATATATATATATATATATATATATATATATATATATATATATATATATATATATATATATATATATATATATACATACATATATATATATATATATATATATATATATGTATATATATATATATATGTATATAGAGACATACTGTAATAATTTGAAGTAAATAATGAAGATTAAAAACCAATTACAAACAAAAAATATGTTTTTTTACTAAAAGCCTATCTTTTTTATTTATGTATATATACATATATGCATATATATGCATGCATGCATATATATGCATATATATATTAATAATGTTGTAAATAGAAATCTTTATATATCTGAAAGGGTGGTCCGAAAGAGGTAAGCCTTTTTTGGAGGTTTCAAGAAGGTAACAAATACAAGAATGTGTGTGTGTGTGTGTGTGTCTGTGTGTGTGTGTGTGTGTGTGTGTGTGTGTGTGTGTGTGTGTGTGTGTGTGTGTGTCTGTGTGTGTGTGTGTGTGTGTGTGTGTGTGTGTGTGTGTGTGTGTGTGTGTGTGGTCCTTCAAAAAGCTGCTGGCTGCATTTTTCATTAATCACTACTGAGCATTTCTTACTTTCATAGCCAGATGTGAGTCACTTATTGTCTTATTACTGGCAGACATACAAATGAAAACACACACGTGTTGCATTATTCTCTTTGCTGTATGCATGCACATGCTTGAAATGAATCAACAACGTTTTCTGTCATGTGTGTGTGTGTGCATGTGTTTTCCTGTATTTCAACCCTTCTTGAGACACCAAGATGGAAAAGTAGCTTCCATATGAGGAGGTGTGAACAAGTGATGACATAAATCATGGTCCCAATAACATTGCATCTAATAGAGAATGTCTCATTTGCACCCCTGCTGGTGACATCTATCAAAATGAGGGTGGTCCCAAAAAGGAGGGATTTTTCAAATTGACAGTGTGTTGGTTTTAAAAGTGCTCCCCCTCTGGTCAACATATGAAATAACAAGTGTGTGTAAAAAATTGAAATGCGCCCCCTTTGGCTAAAAAAAAATAAAAATAAAAAATAAGAAAATGTATATAGAGACATACTGTAATAACTTGAAGTAAATAATGAAGATTAAAAAATAATTACCAACAAAAAATTCAAAAAAAAGAAAAATTCACTAAAAGCAGTAATTTCCTCACAATGTGTCGGCTTTTTTCTTATAAAATTGGGAACAGTTTATCATATTCTTTCTGTTCTGTAATATTCAGTAATATTTCTCGTAAAATTATTACTTTTTTTATGTAAAATTATTACTTTTTAATGCAAAATGGTGACACTTGTCATATAAAATTCAGACTTGTATCACAATGTTGTCAATTTTGTTGTTATTTTTGTAAAACAGTGACATTTTTTGAGTAAAATTGTGACTTTGGTCCTATTTTTGCCAAGTAAAATTCCGATTATTATTACAATATTGTCGACATTTTTAAAGATTTCCTATAAAACTGTGACTTTTGTCGAGTAAAATTACGACTCTTTTCATAAAATTGCCAAAATGTCAAGCTTTTCTTGTAAAACTGCGACTGTCATTGAGTCAAATTCCAACTTTTATCATAATATTGCACAAATGTTCAGTTTTTCTTGTAACATTTTGACTTGCGTTGAGTAAAATGACGACTTTTATTATAATACTGCTAAAATTCTGAGTTTTTCTTGTGAAACAGTGACCTTTTTCTTGTGAAATTCCAACTCATTTTTCACAACAAGATGTTTTATATTTGCATAGTATGTATATATTATTAATGTTGTAAATACACTTCTTTATACATCTAGAAAGGGTGGTCCTAAAGAGGGAGGCGTTATTCGGCGGTCTCAAGAAGGTAACAAGTACAAGTGTGTGTGTGTGTGTGTGTGTGTGTGTGTGTGTGTGTGTGTGTTCTTGTATTTCAACCCTTCTTGAGACATCAACAAGGAAAAGTAGCTTCCATATGAGGAGGTGTGAACAAGTGATGACATAAATCATGGTCCCAATAACATTGCATCTAATAGAGAATGTCTCATTTGCACCCCTGCTGGTGACATCTATCAAAATGAGGGTGGTCCCAAAAAGGAGGGATTTTTCAAATTGACTGTGTGTCGCTTTTAAAAGTGCTCCCCCTTTGGTCAACATATGTAATAACAAGTGTGTGTAAGAAATTGAAATGCGCCCCCTTTGGCCAAAATGTAGTAAAAAAAAAATGAATAAATATGTGTATAGAGACATACTGTAATAACTTGAAGTAAATAATGAAGATTAAAAAATAATTACCGTATTTTTCGGACTATAAGTCGCAGTTTTTTTTCATAGTTTGGCCGGGCTCCAGTGCCACTTATATATGCTTTTTCCCTTCTTTATTATGCATTTTCGGCAGGTGCGACTTATACTCCGAAAAATACGGTACAACAAAAAATTTAAAAAAAAGAACATTTCACTAAAAGCAGTCTTTTTCTCACAATGTGTCGACTTCTTTCTCATAAAATTGGGAACGATTTCTCATATTCTTTCCGCTTCTGTAATATTGCAATATTTTCTCGTAAAATTATTACTTTTTAATGCAAAATGGTGACATTTGTCATGTAAAATTCTGACTTTTATCGCAACATTGCCAATTTCTTTGTTGTTCTTGTAAAACCTTTTTTGAGTGAAATGATGACTTTTGTCACAATTCTGCCAAGTAAAATGTCGATCATTGTTATAATATTGCCAACATTTTAACGTTTTCTTATAAAATTGTGACTTTTGTCGAGTAAAATTACGACTCTTTTCAGGAAATTGCCAAAAATTTTATGCTTTTCTTGTAAAATTGCGACTATTATTGAGTAAAATTCTAACTTTTATCATAATATTGCACAAATGCTTCGTTTTTCTTGTAAAATCTTGACTTGCGTCGAGTAAAATGACGACTTTTATTATAACACTGCCAAAATTCTAAGTTTTTCTTGTGAAAATGTCACCTTTGTCTTGTGAAATTCCAACTCATTTTCCACAACAAGATGTTTTATATTTGCATAGTATGTATATATTATTAATGTTGTAAATACACATCTTTATATATCTAAAGAGGCTGGTCCTAAAGAGCGAGGCATTATTCGGAGGTCTCAAGAAGGTAAGAAATACAAGAATGTGTGTGTGTGTGTGTGTGTGTGTGTGTGTGCTGTTATTTATAAATAAATGATAAATGGGTTGTACTTGTATAGCGCTTTTCTACCTTCAAGGTACTCAAAGCACTTTGACACTACTTCCACATTTACCCATTCACACACTGATGGAGGGAGCTGCCATGCAAGGCGCTAACCAGCACCCATCAGGAGCAAGGGTGAAGTGTCTTGCTCAGGACACAACGGACATGACGAGGTTGGTACTAGGTGGGGATTGAACCAGGGACCCTCGGGTCGCGCACGGCCATTCTTCCACTGCGCCACGCCGTCCCTATTTCCCACCAGGATTGTATTAAGACGCATTAACATCACAGAAAGGCAACAAATGAAGGGAGGGGCTGCTGATGCTGATGCGAGTCATCAACAAACAATGTCTCTCCTAATTGGGAAACAAATAAATTACATTAAAGTCCTATAAAAAAAAAAAAGGATTGATATATTTCATTTTCAAAGCCAATGTAATTTAATGGAAGGGAGAAAAAAAAAAAGAGTCTCTAGACCAGCAAAAGAAAAAAACTGCTAAAATGATGCGAGATGACCCGTACTGTACTGTGCTGTTGGTGGGTTAGGTTATTATAAGAAAATGGAAGAGTTTGAGAACAACAGCAACTCAGCCACCAAGTGGTAGGCCACGTAAACTGACAGAGAGGGGTCAGCGGATGCTGAAGCGCATAGTGCAAAGACTTTCTGCACAGTCAGTTGCTACAGAGCTCCAAACTTCATGTGACCTTCCAATTAGCCCACGTACAGTACGCAGAGAGCTTCATGGAATGGGTTTCCATGGCCGAGCAGCTGCATCTAAGCCCTTCCTCTTCCAACATGACTGTGCACCAGTGCACAAAGCAAGGTCCATAAAGACATGGATGACACAATCTGGTGTGGATGAACTTGACTGGCCTGCACAGAGTTCTGACCTGAACCCGGTAAAACACCTTTGGGATGAATTAGAACGGAGACTGATAGCCAGGCCTTCTCCACCAACATCAGTGTGTGACCTCACCAATGCGCTTTTGGAAGAATGGTGGAAAATTCCTACAAACACACTCCGCAACCTTGTGGACAGCCTTCCCAGAAGAGTTGAACTGCAATAGCTGCAAAAGGTGAACCGACATCATATTGAACCCTATGGGTTAGGAATGGGATGGCACTTCAAGTTCAAGGCCAAATACTTTTGGCAATATAGTGTATGTTCTAGAGCAGGGATGTCAAAGTGTTTTTTATTGAGGGCCACATGGCAGTTATGGCTGCCATCAGAGGGCCACTTGTAACAGTGAATAATGTACGAATTTGATTTCATTATTAATTATATCAATTGTTGTCCACGGTGTACCCCGCCTTCCGCCAGATTGTAGCTGAGATAGGCTCCAGCGACCCCCGCGACCCCAAAGGGAATAAGCGGTAGAAAATGGATGGATGGATGGATGGATGTTTTAAGTAGACTGTCCATTTTACAGTAGAAACTTTACATTTACAAAAGGTTTCTGTAAAAAAAAAAATTTTTTTTTTCTTCCAACATTTTACGGTAACTATAAAAACAGTACCACCGTTTTGTTTTTGTTTTTTTTACGGAAAAATTGTTATGATCCGTTGCCCGGATCAGGTTTTCGTCGTTTAGTTTTGACTACCTCAGTTCTGTTTTCTGCACCCCTGGGTTTGTGTTTTCAGTTGCCATGGGTGCTGATTGGTTGCAGCTGCCTCTGATTAGTGTCTGGGATGCTCACCTGCTGCCAGGCACTAATCAGAGTGCTATTTATTCACGTTGCTCGCCACACACTGTCTGGCTTCCTAGTTTGCTACATGCAGCGGTTAACGACGATTAGTTTTTTGAGTCCTGTTTTGTATGCTAGCCACCTTAGCTTTGCTACTTGTGCTATTGGCACGCTTTTGTGTTTCCTGTTTGTTCCTGTATGATTTATTACAATAAATCATCTCCTACCTGCACGCTTCGTCCGGAGTGTTCCGTCTGCATCTTGGGAAAATTCCTTAATACCATTTCTCAATTAAAAATTTTACTACTTCAACTTTTCTCGACCGATTTGGAAAAATGCCAACATCAATCATTTCAACTCATTTAGAACATTCCAATTTTTTTTGCATTTTTTCCCAAAAATTCCCTCTTTTACCGATATCCCCAAATTTCCATGAAATTCCCATTGAAAAGAATGGGATTTTTTTCAAAGTTCCACAACTCCCACTCAAATCGTTCCAACTTCAAAATATTCAGCCTGTTCAAGAATTGTGTGCTGCCTTTCAAAAACTGTAAAAAATAATTTCCGGATTTCCTAGAATTCCAGGTTTTCCGGGACATTTTTTCCATTCAAAATGAATTAGCCATTTTTCAAACTTCCACCATTTCCACATTCAACAGATTCAAACCATTCCACCTTCAACATATTCCACTCATCCTTGAAATTGAAACTATCATTTTTTCAAGTTAAAAAAAATTTCCAGGAATTTCCAGAATTCCATTTTTTTCAAACCCTTTTTTGACCCTTTTTTTCTGGCGACTACTCCTTCCACATTTTTCAACCCACTTCAACCGTTCCACTGTCAAAACATTCCTCTTAATCAGGAAAAAAAACTAAGTTGTTTTTCGAACTGGAAAAATTCCCGGTTTTCCCGAAATTTCTTAATACCATTTCTCAATTAAAAATGTTACTACTTCAACATTTCTCAACCGATTTGAAAAATTCCAACACCAAACATTTCAACTCTTTCAGAACATTCATTTTTTGCATTTTCCCAAATATTCCCTCTTTTCCCAAAATCCCCAAATTTCCATGAAATTCTCATTGAAAAGAATGGGACATTTTTCAAAGTTCCACAACTCCCACTCAAACCGTTCCAACTTCAAAATATTCAGCCTGTTCAAGAATTGTGTGCTCCCTTTCAAAAGCTATAAAAAAATGTTTTTTTTTAATTCCAGGATTTACTAGAATTACAAGTTTTCCGGGACATTTTTTCCATTCAAAATGAATTGGCCAATTTTCAAACTTCCACCATTTCCACATTTTTCAACCGATTCAAACCATTCCACCTTCAACATATTCCACTCATCCTGGACATTGAAACTTTTCAAGTTAAAATTTTTTTCCAGGAATTCCTACATTTTTTTAACCCATTTCAACCGTTCCACCGTCAAAACATTCCTCTTAATCAGGACAAAAAAGTAGTTTTTCGAACTGGAAAAATTCCCAGTTTTTCCAAAATTCCTTAATACCATTTCTCAATTAAAAATGTTACTACTTCAACTTTTCTCGACCGATTTGAAAAATTCCAACACCAACCATTTCAACTCATTCAGAATATTCACTTTTTTTTTCACATTTTCCAAAAAAATCAAAATTTTCCTTGAAATTCCCATTGAAAAGAATGGGGCATTTTTCAAAGTTCCACAACTCCCACTCAAACCGTTTCAACTTCAAAGTATTCAGCCTGGTCAAGAATTGTGTGCTCCCTTTCAAAAACTGTAAAAAAAAAAATTCCCGGATTTCCAAGAATTCTCAGTTTTTAGGGACATTTTCCCCATTCCAAATGAATTATCCATTTTTCACACTTCCACAATTCCAACATTTTTCAACCTATTCAAACCATTCCACCTTCAACATATTCCACTCATCCTGGACATTTAAACTAAGTCTTTCCCAAGTTCCAAACCAAATTCCACTTTTCCTGGAAATTTAAATGCTTTAACATTCAACATATTCCACTCATTGTGGACATTGAAACTATTATTGCTCCTTTTTTGACCCTTTTTTCTGCCGACTACTCATTCCACATTCTTCAACCCATTTCAACCGTTCCACCGTCAAAACATTCCTCTTAATCAGGACAAAAAACTAAGTTGTTTTTTTCGAACTGGAAAAATTCCCAGTTTTCCCGAAATTCCAGGAATTCCTTAATACCATTTCTCAAACAAAAATGTCACTCCTTCAACATTTCTCGACCGATTTGAAAAATTGTAACACCAACCATTTCAACTCATTCAGAACATTCAAATGTTTTTGCATTTTCCCCCAAAAAATCCCTCTTTTCGTAAAATCCCCAAATGGGATATTTTTCAAAGTTCCACGACTCCCACTCAAACCGTTCCAACTTCAAAATATTCAGCCTGTTCAAGAATTGTGTGCTCCCTTTCAAACACTGTAAAAAAAAAAAATCCCATATTTCCAAGAATTCTCCGTTTTTAGGGACATTTTCCCCATTCCAAATGAATTATCCATTTTTCACACTTCCACAATTCCAACATTTTTCAACCTATTCAAACCATTCCCCCTTCAACATGTTCCACTCATCCTGGACATTCAAACTAAGTCTTTTCCAAGTTCCAAACCAAATTTAGTTTTTCCTGGAAATTCAAATGCTTTAACATTCAACATATTCCACTCATTGTGGACATTGAAACTATCATTGTTTCAAGTTAAAAAAAATTCCAGGAATTCCCATAATCCTTTTTTGAACCTTTTTTCTGCCGACTACTCATTCTACATTTTTCAACCCATTTCAACCGTTCCACCATCAAAACATTCCTCTTAATCAGGACAAAAGAACTAAGTTGTTTTTCGAACAGGAAAAATTACCGGTTTTCCCGAAATTCCAGGAATTCCTTAATACCATTTCTCAATCAAAAATGTCACTCCTTCAACATTTCTCGACCGATTTGAAAAATTCCAACACCAGCCATTTCAACTCATTCAGAACATTCAAATGTTTTTGCATTTTCCCAAAAAAATCACTCTTTTCCTAAAATCCCCCAATGGGACATTTTTCAAAGTTCCACAACTCCCACTCAAACCGTTCCAACTTCAAAATATTCAGCCTGTTCAAGAATTGTGTTCTACTCATCCTGGACATTCAAACTATGTCTTTCCCAAGTTCCAAACCAAATTCCGTTTTTCCTGGAAATTCAAATGCTTTAACATTCAACATATTCCACTCATCGTGGACATTGATTCTTTATAAATACATTTAATAAAGTCAAATACAAATAAGGCAACAAGAGAAGTATCCTACACTTCTCTTTTGTAAAGTAAATCTGAATCTACATCATATATATGGGCATCTACATCAACTATATGATTTGCCTGAGAAGCTGGACAGGACAAAAAAAAAAAAAAAGAAACTATCATTGTTTCAAGTTAAAAAAAATCAAAAATTGTGGGCTCCCTTTCAAACACTGTAAAAAAAAATTCCCGGATTTCCAAGAATTCTCTGTTTTTAGGGACATTTTCCCCATTCCAAATGACTTATCCATTTTTCACACTTCCACAATTCCAACATTTTTCAACCTATTCAAACCATTCCCCCTTCAACATGTTCCACTCATCCTGGACATTCAAACTAAGTCTTTCCCAAGTTCCAAACCAAATTCCGTTTTTCCTGGAAATTCAAATGCTTTAACATTCAACATATTACACTGCACATAATTTAATCGTGGACATTGAAACTATCATTGTTTCAAGTTTTAAAAAAATTCCAGGAATTCCCAGAATCCTTTTCTGATCCTTTTTTCTGCCGACTACTCATTCCACATTTTTCAACCCATTTCAACCGTTCCACCGTCAAAACATTCCTCTTAATCAGGACAAAAAACTAAGTTGTTTTTCGAACTGGAAAAATTCCCGGCTTTCCCGAAATTCCAGGAATCAAAAATGTCACTCCTTCAACATTTCTCGACCGATTTGAAAAATTCTAACACCAACCATTTCAACTCATTCAGAACATTCAAATGTTTTTGCATTTTCCCCAAAAAATCCCTCTTTTCCTAAAATCCCCAAATGGGACATTTTTCAAAGTTCCACAACTCCCACTCAAACCGTTCCAACTTCAAAATGTTCAGCCTGTTCAACAATTGCGTGCTCCCTTTCCAAAAACTGTAATAAAAAAAAAAAATCCTGGATTTCAAAGAATTTTGGTGGCAAACCTCTTATAAATAAACTTTGATTGATTGATTAATATTTTAGTCTCCAAAAATGTGGAGGAATTTAGTCGACTAAAACTAAATCAATTTAGATGACTAAAACTAAAACACATTTTGGTCAAAAGACTGTGACTAAAACTAAATTATAATACTGGTCCCGTAGCAGTGGAAAGTTAGGGGAGACTGTCTCTCAATTGCATGCAGTATTTGTGTAACAGTGTACATTATAATGGCCTAATAGCGGTGATAGCGGTTAGCAAGTGAGGTGAAAGCAGAAAAAGAGGTTTGCCACCAAAAGAAAAGGAGAAAAAAAAGCAGGAAGAGTGAATCACTTGAGAAAAGGACGTGAAAAAATCTGGCGTCCGTGACGTTGTTTTGTAGGCCATGACTCACCGAGTCTGTGTGTGGTATTCATTGCCTCCTTTCTCCCGCACAAAGGAGGGATGGAGGGGATGGAAAAGGGAGAAGAATGACAGCGAGGTGGAAGAAAAAGAGTTTGGTGGGAGAGAGAATGAGAGCGAGAAGGGAGGGAAGAGTCTCCATGCTTGAACACACCTTTTGACCCACTGGAGCTCCATTGTTGACATCACCACGACTCACACTTATAGGCCATGTCTACCGGATAACCCCTTAAAGGAAGAATTATTTAGCCTAAGCCTTGTTTCAGCCACACTAAACCAGCGTTTAAGGTCCCCCTCTTCGGATAATTTTTTGAAGTGCGCCGTGTATTTCTTTAATCTCCAGCACTTATCTTTGTATGGACTCATTGATCGTTGACACACTGAGTTCTGAGATTAAGTGACGTCAGAAAGCTTCATAACAACCGGAGCTAACCACTGGAAAGATGGAGGCGAATCATCCAGACATGCCCGTGTTTCTCCTTCTTCTACATGTGCAGACGCTTGTGGAAATCACACATGAATACCTTAAGAGAAAGCGATTGCAGCTATTTGGGATACAACACTTCTCAGACGGCAAGAGAACTTTCCAATGTCCAGGTCAGCAAACTAATCAACTTTTATTTCCTCGTTTATGAAAGGAAACAGGAATCTTGAGTGAGCAGAACACAGTTTTAGTCTAAGGCCATGTCTATACTAAGTCGTTTAAAGGCCTACTGAAACCCACTACTACCGACCACGCAGTCTGATAGTTTATATATCAATGATGAAATCTTAACATTGCAACACATGCCAATATGGCCGGGTTAGCTTACTAAAGTGCAATTTTAAATTCCGCGCGAAATATCCTGCTGAAAACTTCTAGGTATGATGACGTCTGCGCGTGACGTCACGGATTGTAGAGGACATTTTGGGACAGCATGGTGGCCAGCTATTAAGTCGTCTGTTTTCATCGCAAAATTCCACAGTATTCTGGACATCTGTGTTGGTGAATCTTTTGCAATTTGTTCAATGAACAATGGAGACAGCAAAGAAGAAAGCTGTAGGTGGGAAGCGGTGTATTGCGGCCGGCTGAAGCAACAACACAAACACAGCCGGTGTTTCATTGTTTACATTCCCGAAAGATGACAGTCAAGCTTTACCATTGGCCTGTGGAGAACTGGGACAACAGAGACTCTTACCAGGAGGACTTTGAGTTGGATACGCAGACACGGTACCGTGAGTACGCATGCAGCTACGGCTTCCAAACATTTGATCGCTTGCCCGTACGTGCGTGCCGCTATGTGCATGTCACGTACGTAACTTTGGGGACTTTGGGGAAATATATGTGCTGTATGAACTTTGGGGAGGTGAACGGTACTTTGGGCTGTGGGATTGAGTGTGTTGTGCAGGTGTTTGAGTTGTATTGGCGGGTTATATGGATGGGAGGGGGGAGGTGTTTGTTATGCGGGATTAATTTGTGGCATATTAAATATAAGCCTGGTTGTGTTGTGGCTAATAGAGTATATATATGTCTTGTGTTTATTTACTGTTTTAGTCATTCCCAGCTGAATATCAGGTCCCACCCGCCTCTCACAGCATCTTCCCTATCTGAATCGCTCCCACTGCCCTCTAGTCCTTCACTCTCACTTTCCTCATCCACTAATCTTTCATCCTCGCTCAAATTAATGGGGAAATTGTCGCTTTCTCGGTCCGAATCGCTCTCGCTGCCGGTGGCCATGATTGTAAACAATGTGCAGATGTGAGGAGCTCCACAACCTGTGACGTCACGCTACTCGTCTGCTACTTCCGGTACAGGCAAGGCTTTTTTATCAGCGACCAAAAGTTGCAAACTTCCATCCATCCATCCATCTTCTTCCGCTTATCCGAGGTCGGGTCGCGGGGGCAGCAGCCTAAGCAGGGAAGCCCAGACTTCCCTCTCCCCAACCACTTCGTCCAGCTCTTCCTGTGGGACCCCGAGGCGTTCCCAGGCCAGCCGGGGACATAGTCTTCCCAACGTGTCCTGGGTCTTCCCCGCGGCCTCCTACCAGTCGGACGTGCCCTAAACACCTCCCTAGGGAGGCGTTCGGGTGGCATCCTGACCAGATGCCCGAATCACCTCATCTGGCTCCTCTCGATGTGGAGGAGCAGCGGCTTTACTTTGAGCTCCTCCCGGATGGCAGAGCTTCTCACCCTATCTCTAAGGGAGAGCCCCGCCACCCGGCGGAGGAAACTCATTTCGGCCGCTTGTACCCGTGATCTTGTCCTTTCGGTCATAACCCAAAGCTCATGACCATAGGTGAGGATGGGAACGTAGATCGACCGGTAAATTGAGAGCTTTGCCTTCCGGCTCAGCTCCTTCTTCACCACAACGGATCGATACAGCGTCCGCATTACTGAAGACGCCGCACCGATCCGCCTGTCAATCTCACGATCCACTCTTCCCTCACTCGTGAACAAGACTCCGAGGTACTTGAACTCCTCCACTTGGGGCAAGATCTCTTCCCCAACCCGGAGATGGCACTCCACCCTTTTCCGGGCGAGAACCATGGACTCGGACTTGGAGGTGCTGATTCTCATCCCAGTCGCTTCACACTCAGCTGCGAACCGATCCAGTGAGAGCTGAAGATCCTGGCCAGATGAAGCCATCAGGACCACATCATCTGCAAAAAGCAGAGACCTAATCCTGCAGCCACCAAACCAGATCCCCTCAACGCCTTGACTGCGCCTAGAAATTCTGTCCATAAAAGTTATGAACAGAATCGGTGACAAAGGGCAGCCTTGGCGGAGTCCAACCCTCACTGGAAACGTGTCCGACTTACTACCGGCAATGCGGGCCAAGCTCTGGCACTGATCATACAGGGAGCGGACTGCCACAATCAGACAGTCCGATACCCCATACTCTCTGAGCACTCCCCACAGGACTTCCCGAGGGACACGGTCGAATGCCTTCTCCAAGTCCACAAAACACATGTAGACTGGTTGGGCAAACTCTCATGCACCCTCAAGGACCCTGCCGAGAGTATAGAGCTGGTCCACAGTTCCACGACCAGGACGAAAACCCCACTGTTCCTCCTGAATCCGAGGTTCGACTATCCGGCGTAGCCTCCTCTCCAGTACACCTGAATAGACCTTACCGGGAAGGCTGAGGAGTGTGATCCCACGATAGTTGGAACACACCCTCCGGTTCCCCTTCTTAAAGAGAGGAACCACCACCCCGGTCTGCCAATCCAGAGGTACCGCCCCCGATGTCAACGCGATGTTGCAGAGTCTTGTCAACCAAGACAGCCCCACAGCATCCAGAGCCTTAAGGAACTCCGGGCGGATCTCATCTACCCCCGGGGCCTTGCCACCGAGGAGCTTTTTAACTACCTCAGCAACCTCAGCCCCAGAAATAGGAGAGCCCACCACAGACTCCCCAGGCACTGCTTCCTCATAGGAAGACGTGTTGGTGGGATTGAGGAGGTCTTCGAAGTATTCCCTCCACCGATCCACAACATCCGCAGTCGAGGTCAGCAGAACACCATCCTCGCCATACACGGTGTTGATAGTGCACTGCTTCCCCTTCCTGAGGCGGCGGATGGTGGTCCAGAATTGCTTCGAAGCCGTCCGGAAGTCGTTTTCCATGGCCTCACCGAACTCCTCCCATGTCCGAGTTTTTGCCTTTGCGACCGCTGAAGCCGCACACCGCTTGGCCTGTCGGTACCTGTCCGCTGCCTCAGGAGTCCTATGAGCCAAAAGAACCCGATAGGACTCCTTCTTCAGCTTGACGGCATCCCTCACCGCCGGTGTCCACCAACGGGTTCTAGGATTACCGCCACGACAAGCACCAACTACCTTGCGGCCACAGCTCCAATCAGCCGCCTCGACAATAGAGGCGCGGAACATGGTCCATTCGGACTCAATGTCCAGCACCTCCCTCGTGACATGTTCAAAGTTCTTCCGGAGGTGGGAATTGAAACTCTCTCTGACAGGAGACTCTGCCAGACGTTCCCAGCAAACCCTCACAATGCGTTTGGGCCTGCCAGGTCTGTCCGGCATCCTCCCCCACCATCGCAGCCAACTCACCACCAGGTGGTGATCGGTAGAAAGCTCCGCCCCTCTCTTCACCCGAGTGTCCAAAACATGAGGCCGCAAATCCGATGACACAACTACAAAGTCGATCATGGAAGTGCGACCTAGGGTGTCCTGGTGCCAAGTGCACATATGGACACCCTTATGTTTGAACATGGTGTTCGTTATGGACAATCTGTGACGGGCACAAAAGTCCAATAACAAAACACCGCTCGGGTTCAGATCCGGGCAGCCATTCTTCCCGATCACGCCTCTCCAGGTTTCACTGTCGCTGCCAACATGAGCATTGAAGTCCCCCAGTAGAACGAGGGAATCACCCGGGGGTGCACTCTCAAGTACTCCCTCGAGTGAATCCAAAAAGGGAGGGTACTCTGAGCTGCGGTTTGGCGCGTAAGCGCAAACCACAGTCAGGACCCGTTCCCCCACCCGAAGGCGGAGGGAAGCTACCCTCTCGTCCACCGGGTTGAACTCCAACGTGCAGGCTCTGAGCCGGGGGGCAACAAGAATTCCCACCCCAGCCCGTCGCCTCTCACTGCTGGCAACGCCAGAGTGGAAGAGAGTCCAGCCCCTCTCGAGAGAACTGGTTCCAGAGCCCTTGCTGTGCGTCGAAGTGAGTCCGACTATATCGAGCCGGAACTTCTCCACCTCGCGCACTAGCTCAGGCTCCTTCCCCCCCAGCGAGGTGACGTTCCACGTCCCAAGAGCTAGCTTCTGTAGCCGAGGATCGGACCGCCAAGTGCCCTGCCCTCGGCTGCCGCCCAGCTCACATCGCACCCGACCTCTATGACCCCTGCTATGGGTGGTGAGCCCATTGGAGGGGGGACCCACGTTGCCTCTTCGGGCTGTGCCCAGCCGGGCCCCATGGGGACAGGCCCGGCCACCAGGCGCTCGCCATCGTGCCCCACCTCCGGGCCTGGCTCCAGAGGGGGGCCCCGGTGACCCGCGTCCGGGCAAGGGAAATCTGGGTTCCTCGTTTGTTTTCTTCATAGAGGTCTTCGAGCTGCTCTTTGTCTGATCCCTCACCTAGGACCAGTTTGTCTTGGGAGACCCTACCAGGGGGCATAAAGCCCCCGGACAACATAGCTCCTAGGATCATTGGGACAGGCAAACTCCTCTACCACGTTAAGGTGGCAGCTCAGAGAGGAGAGTTGTAGAGTTGTTGTTCTATCCACCATTGCAAACTTTATCGTCGATAATCTCTACTAAATCCTTTCAGCAAAAATATGGCAATATCGCGAAATGATCGAGTATGACACATAGAATGGACCTGCTATCCCCGTTTAAATAAGAAAATCGCATTTCAGTAGGCCTTTAAGAGAAAGCCATTGCAGCTATTTGGGATACAACACTTCTCAGACGGCAAGAGAACTTTCCAATGTCCAGGTCAGCTCTGATTGTACTTAGTGAACAACTTTGTCCATTTTTCGAAGGAGAGACAACGAGAATGCGGGCTACCGTGGATGTGATAAAAAAAGGTAGTGTGTGCTTTGTATTACCTGGCCGTCGAGGGAAGACTACGGAAAACAGCGAATGCATTTGGACTGGCAAAGCAGACTGTATCAGTTATTGTCCGCCATGTATGTCGCGGACTCAACGTCTAGGTCCAGAGTATATAAAGTCACCAAAAAGGAATGGACAATGAAGGTGAAGGCAAAAGAGTGAGGAGTGTCCTGACCAGATATCTAGATCCCTAGTTTGATTAATGTCAAATGTTCTTTATCACATTGTTTACGTGTCTAATAAAGATGTGATTAATTTATGATGTCTCAGGTGTGATTCACTACAATCGGGCCCCACAGCACACTGGATTCAAGTTAATTGAAATACCACAACACTGGATATTGTTCAGATAAGTTACATTTAAGAACGTGCACACAAAGCAACACTGGAGGTGACTATGACGTGTGCATTTTCCGCGCATGCGTATTAGGTCGCGTTGCGCCGGCGGACGGAGGGGGGAAGGGGGTCTTAAACGAGCATTGTGTGTGTGTAGACACGGATAAGTTTAGGTGGATAACCTTATCCGCCTTAATGTAAACGGGGCCTTACCTGACCATCGCACACCATTTCTTACATAACTACACACTTTATATATTCACATTTCCTATTGATTAAAGAGGGCTTGCATCAGTAGAAAAGTATTTATACTTAGAAGGCAGAGATGGACGTAGTTTTCCTCTTGAACATTGTTGAAATGGACCTGAACTATTGATGAATCCACAATTTTCTGAATTAGAGAAGTTTTTTCTAACATTTTGGATACATATTTTTATAAAATTTTCCACATTCTGCAAACTATTTTGGAGGATTTTTTTCTTTTTTTCTGGAATGTTCAGAATTACTCGGGAAAAACGCTTGGTTTGTTTTCATAAAATTGATCCCCAACACTTTTCTGACTCATGAAAAAAACAAAAACATTGCTATTTTTGCTTAATTATTAAATAAACACTTGATTTTAAAAATAATTATTCAAATATATTTGTGCCTGGTATAAGTAACTTAGTAAACAAACCTTAAAAGTAAAATATTTGTAAATATTATTTTAAAATTTGAAATGAATAACATACATATATTTATGAGACCAATATGAGCAATTATGACACAAAATTCCGATTACATAAATAAGTAAATAAAAAAACAAAAACAAAACACTCCAATGAGTTCATTGTAAAAAAAAAAAAACGTGTTGTCGGTCAGGTTGGACTTCTTCACAGATTCAGAGGAAGGAGTTTTGAGTTCTGTTTGCAACAAATGTGTACATTTTAATTCCGTATGTATTCTTAAATTCAATTATTTGTGCTTTCTGAAATGTGAAATTATTGAAACCTTGTCAAATATATCCATAAATAGTAAAATGTTCTAATCAATATACACTATATTGCCAAAAGTATTTGGCCACCTGCCTTGACTCACATATGAACTTGAAGTGCCATCCCATTCCTAACCCATAGGGTTCAATATGATGTGGGTCCACCTTTTGCAGCTATTACAGCTTCAACTCTTCTGGGAAGGCTGTCCACAAGGTTGCGGAGTGTGTTTATAGGAATTTTCCACCATTCTTCCAAAAACGCATTGGTGAGGTCACACACTGATGTTGGTGGAGAAGGCCTGGCTCTCAGTCTCCGTTCTAGTTCATCCCAAAGGTGTTCTATCGGGTTCAGGTCAGGACTCTGTGCAGGCCAGTCAAGTTCATCCACACCAGACTCTGTCATGCATGTCTTTATGGACCTTGCTTTGTGCACTGGTGCACAGTCATGTTGGAAGAGGAAGGGGCCCGCTCCAAACTGTTCCCACAAGGTTGGGAGCATGGAATTGTCCAAAATGTTTTGGTATCCCGTAACATTCAAAGTTCCTTTCACTGGAACTAAGGGGCCAAGCCCAACTCCTGAAAAACAACCCCACACCATAATTCATCCTCCACCAAATTTCACACTCGGCACAATGCAGTGCGAAATGTAGCGTCCTCCTGGCAACCTCCAAACCCAGACTGGTCCATCAGATTGCCGGATGGAAAAGTGTGATTCATCAGTCCAGAGAAGGTGTCTCCACTGCTCTAGAGTCCAGTGGCGACGTGCTTTACACCACTGCATCCCACGCTTTGCATTGGACTTGGTGATGTATGGCTTAGATGCAGCTGCTCGGCCATGGAAACCCATTCCATGAAGCTCTCTGCGTACTGTACGTGGGCTAATTGGAAGGTCACATGAAGTTTGGAGCTCTGTAGCAATTGACTGTGCAGAAAGTCTTTGCACTATGCGCTTCAGCGTCCGCTGACCCCTCTCTGTCAGTTTACGTGGCCTACCACTTGGTGGCTGAGTTGCTGTTGTTCCCAAACTCTTCCATTTTCTTATAATAAAGCAGACAGTTGACTTTGGAATATTTAGGAGCGAGGACATTTCACGACTGGATTTGTTGCACAGGTGGCATCCTATGACAGTTCCACGCTGAAAATCACTGAAAGCGGCCCATTCTTTCACAAATGTTTGTAGAAACAGTCTCCATGCCTAAGTGCTTGATTTTATACATATAGGTTATGAAGTTGTCCTGGCATGACTTAAAAAAAAAAAGGGGAAGCTCTCATGTCTGGTAGGGCGAGCAGACGTTTGGTATTCATTGGCGGCTATCGGGCTGACAAAGCCGAGCTGGCTGGCCTTCATTGCCTCTTCAGGAAGGATCGAGTGCTTGAGAGGCTGAAGTCCCTGCGTTTGCCAAGGGCCACCTGAAGAGGGCCAAAGATTCAAGTAAAAAAAAAAAGAAAAAAAAAAAAAGGTAAAGACGACCTGAGGGTCTGCAGGGTCCACATTTGGAGAGTTTGTCTTGTAATTGAGTCAACTGTTGACCCCCCCGCCCCAAATCTTGCTCTAAAAGCTGGCAAATAATTAAAGCTCTCTCTCTCTTACTCCTCGTCCACCCCCACTCCCCACTTCTTTTCCTGCGTCTTCTGCGTTGTCTCCCAGGATAATTGTGCCTCCCTCACCAAAGGCAGCCATTGGTGAGGGAGGGAGGGGTCTGCCCAAGCTTACATACTTGTGCCCTCCCCCCCCCCTCTCCTTTTTTCATTCCTCCTTTTGTTTGCACCGTGGGATGAATTTTAATCACTCTGCACCCCTCATTTTTCCTCCTTAGACCACTCGTCCCCGGTTTCCGACTCATATCCCACCCTTAGCGTCTCACCTTACCATCGTGCCCCCTCCTTAGGGAAGCAAGGACACAGATATAGCCCTTAGAGGGGACTTTTTAGCCCAGACCAAATGTTGTGGCTTGTGCAGCCCTTTGAGACACTTGTGATTTAGGGCTATATAAGTAAACATTGATTGATTGATTGATTCTAGGAGGGGGCCATCTTCATAAAATGCAGCCTTCTTATAAGAAAGTGTTTCTCAAATATTTTCTCTAAAGCCCCCCCTAAAAAGACCATATTTTGTGGCCCCACCCCCATTAATTTGAGCCTGATTTAGCCATTCCTTGACCACTTTTGACGTGTGTTTGGGGTCAATGTCCTGTTGGAACACCCAACTGCGCCCAAGATTTTAGGTTATCATAAAGAATTTGGAGGTAATCCTCCTTTTTCATTGTCCCATTTACTGTCTGTAAAGCACCAGTTCCATTGGCAGCAAAACAGGCCCAGAGCATAATACTACCACCACCATGCTTGATGGTAGGGGTGGTGTTCCTGGGATTAAAGGCCTCACCTTTTCTCCTCCAAACATATTGCTGGGTATTGTGGCCAAACAGCTCAATTTTTGTTTCATCTGACATCACATGGACAAAGATAAGACCTTCTGGAGGAAAGTTCTGTGATCAGATGGAACACAAATGTATCTGTTTGGCCACAATACCCAGCAATATGTTTGGAAGAGAAAAGGTGAGGCCTTTAATGCCAGGAACACCAATTCCTATCGTCAAGCATGGTGGTGGTAGTATTATGCTCTGGGCCTGTTTTGCTGCCAATGGAACTGGTGCTTTACAGAGAGTAAATGGGACAATGAAAAAGGAGGATTACCTCCAAATTCTTCAGGACAACCTAAAATCATCAGCCCGGAGGTTGGGTCTTGGGCGCAGTTGGGTGTTCCAACAGGACAATGACCCCAAACACACGTCAAAAGTGGTAAAGAAATGGCTAAATCAGGCTAGAATGAAGAATGACATTTAGAATGACATTTAGAATGACATTCCCAAAGTCCTGACTTAAACGTGTGGACAATGCTGAAGAAACAAGTCCATATCAGAAAACCAACAAATTTAGCTGAACTGCACCAATTTTGTCAAGAGGAGTGGTCAAAAATTCAAGCAGAAGCTTGTGGATGGCTACCAAAAGCGCCTTATTGCAGTGAAACTTGCCAAGGGACATGTAAGCAAATATTAACATTGCTGTATGTATACTTTTGAGCCAGCACATTTGCTCACATTTTCAGTAGATCCATAATAAATTCATAAAAGAACCAAACTTCATGAATGTTTTTTGTGACCAACAAGTATGTGCTCCAATCTCTCTATCTAAAAAAAATAAGAGTTGTAGAAATTATTGGAAACTCAAGACAGCCATGACATTGTGTTCTTTACAACTTTTGACCACGACTGTATTTATCTTTTTTACAAGCATGACATCATCACATTGCTGGTTTTTAAAAATGTATATGATGTTTATAAACTCAGGAAATATGTCCCTGGACACATGAGGACTTTGAATATGACCCATGTATGATCCTGTAACTACTTGGTATCGGATCGATACCTAAATGTGTGGTATCATCCAAAACTAATGTCAAGTATCAAAAAAGAGAAGAATAAGTGAATATTACATTTTAACAGAAGTGTAGATAGAACATGTTAAAACAGAAAATACGCAGATATTAACAGTAAATGAACAAGTAGATTAATAATAAATTTTTTACAGTTTGTCCCTCATAATGTTGACAAAATAACAGAATACTAAATGACACAATATGTTACTGCATACGTCAGCAGACTAATTAGGAGCCTTTGTTTGTTTACTTACTACTAAAAGACAAGTTGTCTAGTATGTTCACTATTTTATTTAAGGACTAAATTGCAATAGAAAACATATGTTTAATGTACCCTAAGATTCTTTGTTAAAATAAAGACAACACATTTTTTTTTGTGGACCACTTTTTCTTTAGAAAAGTATCAAAATACATTTTGGTATCAAGACAACCCCAGTATGTAGTATCTTTAAAATTGTTATAAGTACACCTCTGCATAATATAGTATCCCTATCAAAATTAACGAAAACAAACACATCGGTCTTTTCCTCAACTCGTCACATTGAAGCATTTGGCTTCAATGTGACTATGCTTTTTAAAAATGTGTATTTTATATATTGTCAATTACTTCTTATATGCTGTTGAATTTAAGTTATTGCTTTTACCAATACAAATTCCTTGCATGTGTAAATGTAGCTGGCGATAAAAAAACCACATTTGATTCTGATACTGATACGCACGCTGGATTACATACAGACAATAGCATTGGGACTCGGGCTGGGCGATATATCGACATACTCGATATATCGTGGGTTTGTCTCTGTGCGATATAGAAAATGACTATATCGTGATATTCGAGTATACAGTTGTGCTCATAAGTTTACATACCCTGGGAGAATTCATGATTTCTTGGCCATTCTTCAGAGAATATGAATGATAACACAAAAACATTTCTTCCACTCATGCTTAATGATTGTGTGAAGCTATTTATTGGCAAACAACTGTGTTTACTCTTTTTAAATCAAAATGACAAAAGAAAGTACCCAAATGACCCTGATCAAAAGTTTACATATCCCAGTGACTTTGATCTGATAACATGCACAAAAGTTGACACAAACAGGTTTGAATGGCTAATCAAGGTTCCAATCCTCACCTGTGACCTGTTTGTTTGTAATTAGTGTGTGTGTATAAAAGGTCAGTGAGTTTCTGGCCTTCTGACAGACCATTGCATCTTTCATCCAGTGCTGCACAGATGTTTCTGGATTCTGAGACATGGGGAAGGCAAAGGAATTGTCAAAGGATCTGCGAGAAAAGGTAATTAAACTGCATAAAACAGGAAAGGGGTATAAAAAGATATCCAAGGAATTGAGAATGCCAATCAGCAGTGTTCAAACGCTGATTAAGAAGTGGAAAATGAGGGATTCAGGTAGACCAGCAAAGATTTCAGCCACAACTGCCAGGAAAATTGTTCGAGATGCAAAGAAAAATCCACAAATAACTTCAGCTGAAATACAGGACTCTGAAAAATGGTGGTGTGGCTGTTTCAAGATGTACAATAAGAAGGCACTTGAAGAAAAATGGGCTGCATGGTCGAGTCGACAGAAGAAAGCCATTTCTGCGCAAATGTCACAAAGTATCCCGCTTACATTACGCCAAACAGCACAGAGACAAGCCTCAAAACTTCTGGAACAAAATAATTTGGAGTGATGAGACCAAAATGGAACTTTTTGGCCACTCGACCATGAGACGTAAAACAAGCGCAACTTCTTACAAACGTACATACGTTACATACGTATACGCCCTCGCGGAGCAGAGAGGTAGCGGCATGGGTAACGTTAGCTGTGGCGCGAGTGGTGATACGAGAGAAAGAAGGTGCGAATCTGGTAACAAATGAAGGAAGAATAATTAATTCCCAAGAAAAACAGCACGGGGTCCATCGTCTGGCGGTGGTTTGGCTTCAAGTGGGAATATGTTGAACAGACAACCGTAATTTGTCAAGTGTGCGGCAAAAGCGTTGCTACAAAAAGTAGCATTACTGCTAATATGTAGCATCATTTTAAAAGTCACCCGCTAGAGAATGAAGAGTGCTTACTCCGCATGTCAATATCTCCGTTCGGTGCCACACCCACAAAATGCCGAGGCAACCATTTCCACATCAACACCGTATGAAAGAAATAGTCAACAACAGAAGGAGATAACGTCCGCAGGAACCTACCACATAGCAAAGGACATACACTATTTGATTTCCTATTATTATGCAGCTCATTTTTATTTAACAGTTATTGAAATATCTTGTGTGACATCATGCACAAAGGTGCACTTTATTTGTTTTAAACTAGTGGCGTTCTGTAAAAAAGTGCACTTTAATTTAGTGTTGTTTTGATTTGACATCTTAGTGACATCATGCAGAAAAGTGCACTAATAGCTTGTTTTAATATGTCTCTTACAATCTTGCACTTTCTGTTTTGGAAATGACATGAATGTTTGTGCCACTGCTTAATAACTGTTTAATAAATACACTTTTGGTCAATTGACTTAGTTGTGATTTCCCTCTCTGCATGAAAGTTTAAAATGAGCATATATTAATGCAGTATGAAGAAGAATGTTTTAAAGGCCTACTGAAACCCACTACTACCGACCACGCAGTCTGATAGTTTATATATCAATGATGAAATCTTAACATTGCAACACATGCCAAGCTAAATAAAGTGCAATTTTAAATTTTGCGCGAAATATCCTGCTGAAAACGTCTCGGTAAGATGACGCCTGCGCGTGACGTCACGGATTGTAGAGGATATTTTGAGACAGCATGGTGGCCAGCTATTAAGTCGTCTGTTTTCATCGCAAAATTCCACAGTATTCTGGACATCTGTGTTGGTGAATCTTTTGCAATTTGTTCAATGAACAATGGAGACAGCAAAGAAGAAAGCTGTAGGTGGGAAGCGGTGTATTGGGGCCGGCTGCAGCAACACAAACAGCCGGTGTTTCATTGTTTACATTCCCAAAAGATGACAGTCAAACTTTACCATTGGCCTGTGGAGAACTGGGACAACAGAGACTCTTACCAGGAGGACTTTGAGTTGGATGCGCAGACGCGGTACCATGAGTACGCATGCAGCTGCGGCTTCCAAACATTTGGTTGCTTGCCCGTACGTGCGTGCCGCTATGTGTATGTCACGTACGTAACTTTGGGGACTTTGGGGAAATATATGTGCTGTATGAACTTTGGGGAGGTGAACAGTACTTTGGGCTGTGGGATTGAGTGTGTTGTGCAGGTGTTTGAGTTGTATTGGCGGGTTAAATGGACGGGAGGGGGGAGGTGTTTGTTATGCGGGATTAATTTGTGGCATATTAAATATAAGCCTTGTTGTGTTGTGGCTAATAGAGTATATATATGTCTTGTGTTTATTTACTGTTTTAGTCATTTCCAGCTGAATATCAGGTCCCACCCGCCTCTCACAGCATCTTCCCTGTCTGAATCGCTCCCACTGCCCTCTAGTCCTTCACTCTCACTTTCCTCATCCACAAATCTTTCATCCTCGCTCAAATTAATGGGGAAATTGTCGCTTTCTCGTTCCGAATCGCTCTCGCTGCTGGTGGCCATGATTGTAGACAATGTGCAGATGTGAGGAGCTCCACAACCTGTGACGTCACGCGCATATCGTCTGCCACTTCCGGTAGAGGCAAGGCTTTTTTATCAGCGACCAAAAGTTGCGAACTTTATCGTCGATGTTCTCTACTAAATCCTTTCAGCAAAAATATGGCGAAATTATCAAGTATGACACATAGAATGGACCTGCTATCCCCGTTTAAATAAGAAAATCGCATTTCAGTAGGCCTTTAATGTAGACACATATAATCATCATACTGCTGTGATTATATGCATCAAGTGTTCATTCAAGGCTAAGGCAAAATATGGAGATATTTATCGTGTATCGTGACATGGCCTAAAAATATCGAGATATTAAAAAAAAAAGGCCATATCGCCCAGCCCTAATTGGGACTAAAAGAGAGTGAAAGGACAACAAAACAAGTCGGAAGCAGAGGATTGTGGGAAAGTCTTCCTGACAACGAGCAGCTAAACTGCAATGACACAAGCGTGATAGTTTGATTTTTACAAGCTTGGCCTCGTTTCCTGTCCTTAGCACGTTTGTCCCGCTATCTGCTGCCGTGCAGGGACAACATCAAACCGGAGCAGCACATTCCACTCACGTATCAAGAAAAAAAAAAAACAGCTTGTTCATGTCATGCAAACATTGTTGTGCAGATTTCTTACCCAGTTGTTATGAACACACAATCACTTGATTAACCGGCGCAATTTACATTGAAATTAAGGGCCTGATCTACTAAAGTGTACTAAAACATGTGCAAACTTGATAGCACTTGCAAAGCTGTTCTACCAAACTTATGCGCAGAGGATTGAGTCTGAGAGGAAAAAATGGGAAAAAATCCAATATAATCATTTCGTACTCCCAATGTGATTTATCAAGCATGAAACTGTTCTGCAAATGCTACGGCTGGAATGTTATATATATATATATATATATATATATATATATATATATATATATATATATATATATATATATATATATATATATATAGATAGATAGATATATATATATATAACATTCCAGCCGTAGCATTTGCAGAACAGTATATATATATATATAGATAGATAGATAGATAGATAGATAGATAGATATATATATATATATATATATATATATATATATATATACATATATATATATATATATATAGATAGATAGATAGATAGATAGATAGATAGATAGATAGATAGATAGATAGATAGATAGATAGATAGATAGATAGATAGATAGATATATATATATATATACTTATATATATATACATATATACACTATATTGCCATAAGTATTTGGCCACCCATCCAAATGATCAGAATCAGGTGTCCTAATCACTTGGCCTAGGCCACAGGTGTATAAAATCAAGCACTTAGGCATGGAGACTGTTTCTACAAACATTTGTGAAAGAATGGGCCGCTCTCAGTGATTTCCAGCGTGGAACTGTCATAGGATGCCACCTGTGCATAAAGGTGCATAAAGACATGGATGACAGAGTCTGGTGTGGATGAACTTGACTGGCCTGCACAGAGTCCTGACCTGAACCCCATAGAACCCCTTTGGGATGAATTAGAATGGAGACTGAGAGCCAGGCCTTCTCGAGTGTGACCTCACCAATGCGCTTTTGGAAGAATGGTGGAAAATTCCTATAAACACACTCTGCAACCTTGTGGACAGCCTTCCCAGAAGAGTTGAAGTTGTAATAGCTGCATAAAGGTGGACCCACATCATATTGAACCCAACGGGTTAGAAATGGGATGGCACTTCAAGTTCAAATGTGAGTCAAGGCAAGTGGCCAAATACTTTTGGCAATATAGTGTATTACGGTTGTACAGTATACTAGTACTAGTATAGTACAACAATACTAATGAATCATATTCGGTACCATACCGCCTCTAAAAAGTACCGACCATGGGTAGATTTACACCTGACATCCACTGTAATGATACCAAGAACAAGAGCGTATTTAGTCGATACTACTATGATTACGTCGATCTTTTTTCGTTTTTTAAAATGTATATTATTTTTACAAACTCAGGATATACGCCCCTGGACACATGAGGACTTTGAATATGACCAATGTATGATCCTGTAACTACTTGGCATCGGATTGATACTCAAATTTGGTCCATTATTTTTGCTGCTTGTGTGACATCACAGGAAATGACGTAGCTCAGTCTAATGACTGACCTACGTCATTTCCTGTGATGTCCCACAGGGCATTTCTTGTGGGACGGGATTCGTTCCCAGGGATTCGAATAAAGAACCAACTCTTTTTATTTACCATAGTGGCCTCGATAATGGGAACCGGTTCTCAAAAAGGGATTCGAGTCCATGGAATCGGTTCTTTTCTTATCGAACGGTTCTTTTCTTATCGAACAACCGGGAGAATCGGTTTCGAACATCATCCCTAAGAAGAATAAGTGATTATTACATTTTAACAGAAGTGTAGATAGAACATGGTAAAACAGGAAATAAGCAGATCCATCCATCCATCCATTTTCTACCGCTTATTCCCTTTGGGGTCGCGGGGGGCGCTGGAGCCTATCTCAGCTACAATCGGGCGGAAGGCGGGGTACACCCTGGACAAGTCGCCACCTCATCGCAGGGCCAACACAGATAGACAGACAACATTCACACTCACATCCACACACTAGGGCCAATTTAGTGTTGATAATATAAGCAGATAATATCTGCTTATATTATCTGCTTAATATAAGCAGATATTAACAGTAAATGAACAAGTTGATTAAAAATCATTTCTTTACAGTTTGTCCCTCATAATGTTGACAAAATAATAGGTAGATAAATGACACAATATGTTACTGCATACGTCAGAAGCCTTTGTTTGTTTACTTACTACTAAAAGACAAGTTGTCTAGTATGTTCACTATTTTATTTAAGGACTTAACTGCAATAATAAACATATGTTTAATGTACCCTAACATTAAAAAAATAAATAAAGCCAATAATGACATTTTTTGTGGTTTCCTTTATTTAGAAAAGTACTGAAATACTTTTGATACCGGTACCAAAATATTGGCATCGGGATAACACTAATTATAACACTAACTAACACACTGGCAGAAATGTAGATCGGCGCCTATGTATACGGTTACCAGCGGCCCTCTTCGGGCAGCCATAACTGCCATGTGGCCCTCAGTGTAACCGTGTTCCACACCCCGGTTCTATTAAAAAGGACTTTGTTAAATCTAAAAAAAAAACTTTTTATTACAATATTACCATTTCTTTGGTGGTACTATTTGTGAAAAACCCTGCAAAATTCTACCATCAACAGACATCATGTCTTTAAAGGGGAACATTATCACAATTTCAGAATGGTTAAAACCATTAAAAATCAGTTCCCAGTGGCTTATCTTATTAATTTTTTTTCAAAATTTTACCCATCACGCAATAAGCTTTGAAGTGCCTGATTTTAACCATCGTTATATACACCCGTCCATTTTCCTGTGACGTCACACAGTGATGCCAATACAAACAAACATGGCGCATAGAACAGCAAGTTATAGCGACATTAGCTCGGATTCAGACTCGGATTTCAGCGGTTTAAGCGATTCAACAGATTACGCATGTATTGAAACGGATGGTTGTAGTGTGGAGGCAGGTAGCGAAAACGAAATTGAAGAAGAAACTAAAGCTATTGAGCCATATCGGTTTGAACCGTATGCAAGCGAAACCGACGAAAACGACACGACAGCCAGCGACGCGACACGGGAGAAAGCGAGGACGAATTCGGTGATCGCCTTCCAACCAACGATTGGTATGTGTTTGTTTGGCATTAAAGGAAACTAACAACTATGAACTAGGTTTACAGCATATGAAATACATTTGGCAACAACATGCACTTTGAGAGTGCAGACAGCCAATTTCAGGCGCGCTAAGAACATATATTTTTCCACGATTTCAGCACGCAGGTTAACCATACCTAAATAGACACAAAATACTGCATTACACCTGAATGTACTCGAATGATTGAAAAAAATAAATGTTTTTAAGCTAAATTATTGGTAAACACAGTTTATGTATACTAATTTACGTAAAACCGCGAGTAATGAATAAAGTTTTCATCAATTAATATATTATGTAGACATACCCTCATCCGCTCTCTTTTCCTGAAAGCTGATCTGTCTAGTTTTGGAGTTGATGTCAGCATCTGCTTTGAGTGTCGCAGGGACTTCCTAACGGACCGACCCCAGAATGTGAGACTTGGCCCGCACCTCTCATCCTCCCGCACGCTGAGCATCGGCTCCCCACAGGGCTGTGTGCTGAGCCCCCTCCTCTACTGCCTTTGCACCCATGACTGCAGTCCGGCCCACAGTGACAACCTTACCGTCAAGTTCGCCGACGATACCACAGTGGTCGGGCTCATCTCCAGGGGTGACGAGGCTGCCTACAGAGAGGAGGTCCTGAAGCTGACGGCCTGGTCTTCGGAGAACAACCTCGCTCTCAACACCAGCAAGACCAGAGAGATCATCGTCGACTTCAGGAGGAGCAGCACCGACCCTGCCCCCCTCTACATCAACGGCGAGCGTGTAGAGAGGGTCCACACCTTCAGGTACCTTGGAGTCCACATCTCTAATGACTTCTCCTGGACAGTCAACACCACATCAATCATCAAGAAGGCTCAGCAGCGGCTACACTTCCTTAGAGTCCTCGGGAAGTACAACCTGAAGCCTGACCTGCTGCTGACCTTCTACCGCTCGTCCATCGAGAGCCTGCTGACCTACTGTATTACGGTATGGTACGGCAGCTGCACTGCAGCAGACAGGGAGAGGCTGCAAAGAGTGGTCAAGACGGCTCAGAAGATCATCGGCCGCCCTCTCCCCTCTCTGACGGACATCTACACCTCCCGCTGCCTCAACAGAGCCAGTGCCATCATCAAGGACAGCACCCACCCTGGCTCTGACCTGTTCCACCTGCTGCCCTCTGGGAAGCGCTACAGGTGCATTAAAACCAAAACAAACAGGCTAAAGAACAGCTTCTTCCCCAGGGCCATAACCATCCTGAACGGACTGCCCCATTGTCCCTCATAACTGCCTTCTCTTCGGTGCAATAACCCATTCCACCAACCACCCTGTTTTTTTTTTGTTTTTTTTTCATGTATATATTCATTTCACACCATATTCATTGCACTTCTACATTTTTTATATTTTTATATATTTGCACATTGTTTTTCTAGCATGCACACATCGCACTGTATGGAATGGCCTCAATCTCGTTACCTTGCGTAATGACAATAAAGCTGATTCTGATATCCACACATTCTTGCCATCTCTGTCGTAGCATAGCTTTCGTCGGTAAAGTGTGCGGAAC
This sequence comes from Nerophis lumbriciformis, assembly GCF_033978685.3. Classification (NCBI taxonomy): domain Eukaryota; kingdom Metazoa; phylum Chordata; class Actinopteri; order Syngnathiformes; family Syngnathidae; genus Nerophis; species Nerophis lumbriciformis. Next base: position 40,988,463 of record NC_084550.2, on the reverse strand, counting down.
AAACGACTGACCATTTCGTCGGCTTTCCCCAAAGCCTCGTATTTTGATCAAATTTCGTCCAATTTCTTGCCACTTTCGCATCTTTGGGCCACTGGTGCAACTTGAATCCGTCCCTGTTCGTGTTGTTACACCCTCCGACAACACACCGACGAAAGTGAGAAAATGGCGGATTGCTTCCCGATGTGACGTCATCGCTCTGAGAGCGAATAATAGAAAGGCGTTTAATTCGCCAAAATTCACCCATTTAGAGTTCGGAAATGTCATGTCGGTGTAATTATGTTTTGTTTTAGTCATATTTTGTTTAGTTATTGGACTCTTTAGTTTCTGGCTTTTTACTCCCTTGTCTTGTTTCCATGATTACCCATTAGTTTCACCTGTTCCACGTTTGGACTCATTGTGCACTCTTGTTTGTCACCATAGCAACCCATTAGTTTTCACCTGTCACGTCACGCACCTGTTTCACGTTTTGAGTCACGCACCTGTTTAAGTTCATTGTTTTCAGTTTGTCTTTCTGGTGACATCCCGCATTTATGCTTCTGCACACTCTCCACACCATTATGACCCTTGCTGCTCTTTTTTCATGCCGGTTCCATGCCAAGTAAGTTTTTGTTTATTAAGCCACAGTTAGTGTTTTTTGTTGTTCATAGTTTCTGCCAATGTGCAAGTTCTGTGTTTATAGTCTAGTTTTGTACCTCCGCCCTTGTGCGTGCCTTTTGTTTGATCCTTTTTTTTTTGTAGTTATAGTGTTTAAATAAATCATGTATTTACCTTCACGCCACATCTGGTCCAATTCACTTGCACCTCGGGAGAACAAACCAAGCCACAGTCCAAGTCGTGACAGGAAATCGGTTAAAAAAATATATGGTCTTTTTTTCTGCAACATCAAGGTATATATTGACGCTTTCATAGGTCTGGTGATAATGTTCCCCTTTAATTATTCGACAGCTACAATTATAGACTGTAACTGTCCAGTTAATTTACTTTTTCTTTGAAATCCTACACATTTGTCCAAAGCACTCTGTTTTCTTCATTTACCATGAATTGATTTACGTGGACCCCGACTTAAACAAGTTGAAAAATGTATTCGGGTGTTACCATTTAGTGGTCAATTGTAGGGAATATGTACTGTACTGTGCAATCTACTAATAAAAGTTTCAATAAATCAATCAATTCTATTAATCGGTTACAGTTACAAAATATCTGCCCTTTAAAAGCGTCAAGTAGATTCCCTTGCTCCGATTGTGACGTAAGAAATCCACCAGGAGCTGTGTCCACATCCACATCCTCGCTGCCTCTTGGCGTGGAGTGTTTGTTAGGAAATCCTCAGCAAACTCTCGCCTGTTTGTCCTCGCTTTGTTCATGACGCCTTTTTATAGACTTCTACTGTTGACAATCTCGCCGACTCCTGATGCTCCTCACACACGCTGGATAAGACTGAGCAAATAGGTGTCTGTTCACATTTCTCAATGCGTCTCACACGCACTCGCAACTTAATGTCTGAATCGCCCTGCCCGGAGAGAAGAGTTCATTAGAACGTGTCCCTGAAGGACGACTAACGCCACATGGCTGGACAGGCTTCTCAAGGAGGCGTAACATTTCTTGTAACATACACCATATTGCCAAAAGTATTTGGCCACCTGCCTTGACTCACATATGAACTTGAAGTGCCATCCCATAGGGTTCAATATGATGTGGGTCCATCTTTTGCAGCTATTACAGCTTCAACTCTTCTGGGAAGGCTGTCCACAAGGTTGCCGAGTGTATTTATAGGAATTTTCCACCATTCTTCCAAAAGCGCATTGGTGAGGTCACATTCGAGAAGGCCTGGCTCTCAGTCTCCATTCTAATTCATCCCAAAGGGGTTCTATCGGGTTCAGGTCAGGACTCTGTGCAGGCCAGTCAAGTTCATCCACACCAGACTCTGTCATCCATGTCTTTATGGACCTTGCTTTGTGCACTGGTGCACAGTCATGTTGGAAGAGGAAGGGGTCCACTCCAAACTGTTCCCACAAGGTTGGGAACATGGCATTTTCCAAAATGTTTTGGTATCCCGGAACATTCAAAGTTCCTTTCACTGGAACTAAGGGGCCAAGTCCAACTCCTGAAAAACCAACCCCACACCATAATTCCTCCTCCACCAAATTTCAACATTCGGCACAATGCAGTCCGAAATGTAGCGTTCTCCTGGCAACCTCCAAACCCAGACTGGTCCATCAGATTGCCAGATGGAAAAGCGTGATTCATCACTCCAGAGAAGGCGTCTCCACTGCTCTAGAGTCCAGTGGCGACGTGCTTTACACCACTGCATCCCATGCTGTGCATTGGACTTGGTGATGCATGGCTTAGATTCAGCTGCTCGGCCATGGAAACCCATTCCATGAAGCTCTCTGCGTACTGTACGTGGGCTAATAGGAAGGTCACATGAAGTTTGAAGCTCTGTAGCAACTGACTGTGCAGAAAGTCTTTGCACTATGCGCTTCAGCATCCGCTGACCCCTCTCTGTCAGTTTACATGGCCTACCACTTGGTGGCTGACTTGCTGTTGTTCCCAAACTCTTCACTTTTCCCACAAACCCCGTTTCCATATGAGTTGGGAAATTGTGTTAGAGGAGCTGGACGAAGTGGCCGGGGAGAGGGAAGTCTGGGCTTCTCTGCTTAGGCTGCTGCCCCCGCGACCCGACCTCGGATAAATGGAAGAAAATGGATGGATGGATGATTGATTGATTGAAAATTTCCAGCAGAACTCACCAAAAAGACAAGATTACCCCCTCTTATAGTTTACCTATTATTTCACATAGCTTGGTGCTTAACGTCTCATTTTGTTCACACACTTGTCTACTTTGGCTAAAAAGTTTTGACGTCCGATGTTTGGTTTTGGCTGGATGGCCATCGGAGTGAGGCGAGTGCCATCGGCCTTCCCCCATTAAAGCAGATGGCTCACACTCTAATTTACTACAGCCTGACAGGACTGAAAATGTGCTTTTCTCTTGGTGAACAACCTGTCCTCAAGGCCACATCTTTTATGCCACTGTCATGTGTTTCGCTGAAAACGTTGACACACATGCGGCTTCAAAGTCGTACTAAAACACTGAGACGGATTTTTGAGTGCCGCGTGTAATGTTCTATACTTTCAATGGAACATTTAAAGCAGGGGTGCTCATTACGTCGATCGCGAGCTACCGGTCGATCGTGGAGGGTGTGTCAGTCGATCACCAGCCAGGCATTAAAAAAACAGTCCTAAAAATGAGCGATCATAAATCTTCACTATGACGTCACTTTCGTCACTTGATTGACATTCACGGCACCCGAGGGTCTTCTGAGATGACGCTGACTGCTGCCAGCTCATTAAAATTACCGACTGGAAGGCGAGAAAGACTTTATTTCAACAGACTCTGGCGCCGTACCTGTCGTCAAAACTCCAAAGACCGACTGCACAGTTGCACAATAAAAGCTCTGCTTCATCCTGCCTGCGCAAACAAAATAAGAGTCTCAGAAAGCTGGCGTGCACAAGCTAGCAAGCTACGGAGTTTGCCGACAATGTATTTCTTGTAAAGTGTATACAAAGGAGTACGGAAGCTGGACAAATAAGATGCCAAAAACCAACCACTTTCATGTGGTATTGGACAGAAAGGAGGACTTTTTTTCTCCTCCATTCGAAAATGCGGACGTTATCATCACCACTGTCTGATTCCAATCAATGCAAGTCATCAGAATCAGGTAATACACCAACTTATATTCTTGTCTTCATGAAAGAAAGAAATCTATATGTGTTAAACATGCTTGTATTATCTTTAAACACCTTTAACTTATTAACAATATTAACTATATGTGTTAAACATGCTTGTATTATCTTTAAACACCTTTAAGTTAACAATATTAACTATATGTGTTAAACATGCTTGTATTATCTTTAACTTGTTAACAATATTAACTATATGTGTTAAACATGCTTGTATTATCTTTAACTTGTTAACAATATTAACTATATGTGTTAAACATGCTTGTATTATCTTTAACCACCTTTAAGTTGTTAACAATATTAACTATATGTGTTAAACATGCTTGTATTATCTTTAACTTGTTAACAATATTAACTATATGTGTTAAACATGCTTGTATTATCTTTTAACACCTTTAACTTGTTAACAATATTAACTATATGTGTTAAACATTCTTGTATTATCATTAAACACCTTTAATTTATTAACAATATTAGCTATATGTGTTAAACATGCTTGCATATCTTTAAACACCTTTAACTTGTTAACAATATTAACTATATGTGTTAAACATTCTTGCATTATCATTGAACATCTTTAACTTGTTAACAATATTAACTATATGTGTTAAACATGCTCGTATTATCATTAAACACCTTTAACTTGTTAACAATATTAACTATATGTATTAAACATACTTGTATTTTCATTAAACACCTTTAATTTGTTAACAAAAACATATATTTCATAAATAAGTAAATATAAATTATATATATGAATGAGGGAGATCCCCACGACTTGATCAATTGAAAAGTGGCTCGCCTGCAGAAAATGTGTGGCCAAACTATGAAAAAAACTGCGACTTATAGTCCGAAAAATACGGTCTATGTGTTAAACATGCTTGTAGGCTCCAGCGCCCCCCGCGACCCCAAAAGGGAATAAGCGGTAGAAAATGGATGGATGGAACTTGTTAACAAAAACATATATTTCATACATAAGTAAATATAAATTATATATATGAATGAGGTAGATCCCCACGACTTGATCAATTGAAAAGTAGCTCGCCTGCAGAAAAAGTGTGAGCACCCCTGATTTAAAGTTTTGGTGTTGTTTACTTGAGTCATATTGCAGTCTACACATATCTCTTATGTGTGACTACCATCTACTGGTCACACTTATCATTACACCATGTACCAAATAAAATTGATTCAAGGTCGGTAAGCACAACCAGAATTATTCCGTACATTCGGCGCACCGGGTTATAAGGCGTACTGTCGAGTTTTGAGAAAATGAAAGGATTTTAAGTGCGCCTTTTAGTCCTAAAATACGGTAATTTATTTTCCTTGAAATTATGTATTGGAAAATATATGCAGATTCCGAATAACTAAATTAACCTTGCAACTTGTTTATGACGGAAAAGTTTAGATCAATCTCGGTCCAGTTTGTGTTTGCGGATGGTGGAACCAGGCCCCGTTTACACTAAGGTTATCAAGGGTAAATCCCACCTAACCTTATCCGTGTCCACACACAACAATGCCACCGTTTAAGACCCCCTCCCACACCTTTAAGCCGGCGCAACGCGCCCTAATACGCATGCGTGGAAAATGCACACGTCATAGTCACCTCCAGTTTTGCTTTGTGTGCAAGTTCTTAAATTTAACTTATCTGAATAATATCCGGTGTTGTGGTATTTCAATTACCGTATTTTTCGGAGTATAAATCGCTCCGGAGTATAAGTCGCACCGGCCAAAAAATGCATAATGAATAGGAATGTCCGATAATGGCTTTTTGCCGATATCCGATATTCCGGTATTGTCCAACTCTTTAATTACCGATACCGATATCAACCGATACTGATATATACAGTCGTGGAATTAACACATTATTATGCCTAATTTGGACAACCAGGTATGGTGAAGATAAGGTCCTTTTTTAAAATATTAATACAATAAAATAAGATAAATAAATTAAAAACATTTTGTTGAATAAAAAAGAAAGTAAAACAATATAAAAACAGTTACATAGAAACTAGTAATGAATGAAAATGAGTAAAATTAACTATTAAAGGTTAGTACTATTAGTGGACCAGCAGCACGCACAATCATGTGTGCTTACGGACTGTATCCCTTGCAGATTGTATTGATATATATTGATATATAATGTAGGAACCAGAATATTAATAACAGAAAGAAACAACCCTTTTGTGTGAATGAGTGTGAATGGGGGAGGGAGGTTTTTTGGGTTGGTGCACTAATTGTAAGTGTATCTTGTGTTTTTTATGTTGATTTAATTAAAAAAAATAAAATTAAAATAAACGATACCGATAATTTAAAAAACGATACCGACAATTTCCGATATTACATTTTAAGGCATTTATCGGGCGATAATATCGGCCTATATCGACATCTCTAATAATAAAGAAGGGAAAAAAACATACATAAGTCGCAACAAAGTATAAGTCGCATTTTTGGGGGAAATGTATTTGATAAAAGCCAACACCAAGAATAGACATTTGAAAGGCAATTTAAAATAAATAAAGAATAGTGAACAACAGGCTGAATAAGTGTACGTTATATGACGCATAAATAACCAACTGAGAACGTGCCTGGTATGTTAACGTAACATATTATGGTAAGAGTCATTCAAATAACTATAACATATAGAACATGCTATACGTTTACCAAACAATCTGTCACCCCTAATCGCTAAATCCCATGAAATCTTATACGTCTAGTCTCTTACGTGAATGAGCTAAATAATATTATTTGATATTTTACGGTAATGTGTTAAAAATTTCACACATAAGTCGCTCCTGTGTATAAGTCGCACCCCCGGCCAAACTAGGGAAAAAACGGCGACTTATAGTCCAAAAAATACGGTAACTGGAATCCAGTGTGCTGTGGGGCCCTATTGTAGTGAATCACACCTGAGACATCATTAATTAATCAAATCTTTATTAGACACGTAAACAATGTGATAAAGAATAGTTTACAACAATCAATCTCGGGATCTAGATATCTGGTCAGGACACTCCTCACTCTTTTGCCTTCATCTACATTGTCCATTCCTTTTTGGTGACTTTATATACTCTGGACCTAGACGTTGAGTCCGCGACATACGTGGCGGACAATAACTGATACAGTCTGCTTTGCCAGTCCAAAAGCATTCACCATTTTCCTTAGTCTTCCCTCGACGGCCAGGTAATACAAAACACACGCTACCTTTTTTTTTTTATCACATCCAAGGTAGCCCACATTCTCGTTGTCTCTCCTTCGACAAATGGACAAAGTTTTTCGCTGACAGCTGACCTGGACATTGGAAAGTTCTCTTGCCGTCTGAGAAGTGTTGTATCCCAAATAGCTGCAATCGCTTTCTCTTAAGGTATTCATGTGTGATTTCCACAAGTGTCTGTACATGTAAAGAATGAGAAACACGGGCATGTCTGGATGACTCGCCTCCATATTTCCAGTGGTTAGCTCCGAGTTACGAAACGGCTTTATTATGAAGCTGGCTGTGGCGTGTTCTTTCTGACGTCACTTCCTGTGTGGGGCGCAAGCTTTCTGGCGTCACTTCCTCTCCGAACTCAGTTTATAAACGATCAATGAGTCCAACCAAAGCTAAGTGCCAGAGATTCCAGAGACACACGGCGCACTTACCCGTGTAAAAATTTGTCCGAGGAGGGGGACCTTAAAGGGGAACATTATCTGTGGGGGGGGTGATGTGTGAGGGAGCAGAGTTGGGGTGGGGGCAGGGTTTGGTGGTAGCAGGGGTGTATAATGTAGCCCGGAAGAGTCAGGGCTGCATGGGATTCTGGGTGTTTGTTCTGTTGTGTTTATGTTGTGTTAAGGTGCAGATGTTCTCCCGAAATGTGTTTGTCATTCTTGTTTGGTTTTGGTTCAAAGTGTGGCGCATTATTAGTAAGAGTGTTAAAGTTGTTTTATATGGTCACCGTCAGTGTAACCTGTGTGGCTGTTGACCAAGTATGCCTTGCTGTCACGTACGTGTGCAAGCAGAAGATGTATATTGTATAAAAAGTGTTGGGCTGGCACGCTGTTAATACAGATTGTAGAGGGCGCCAAATGTTGTACCATCATGGCACGCCCTTATTATAGCTGTAAGGGTGAAAATCGGTGAATATTAATCCCGGGAGTTTTCTGCGAGAGGCACTGAAATCCGGAAGTCTCACGGGAAAATTGGGGGGTTCAGCAAGTAAGCTGCTGAGCCGCATCAGAGTGATCAAAGAGCCGCATGCGGCTCCGGAGCCGCGGGTTGCCAACCCCTGCACTAGACCTATGTAAGCGTCAATATATACCTTGATGTTGCAGAAAAAAGACCATATATTTTTTAACCGATTTCCGAACTCTAAATGGGTGAATTTTGGCGAATTAAACGCCTTTCTATTATTCGCTCACGGAGCGATGACGTCACGTTGTGACGTCACATCGGGAAGCAATCCGCCATTTTCTCACTTTCGTCGGTGTGCTGTCGGAGGGTGTAACAACACGAACAGGGACGGATTCAAGCTGCACCAGTGGCCCAAAGATGCGAAAGTGGCAAGAAATTGGACGAAATTTGTTCAAAATACGAGGGTGTGGGGAAAGCCGACGAAATGGTCAGTCGTTTGTTCCGCACACTTTACCGACGAAAGCTATGCTACGACAGAGATGGCAAGAATGTGTGGATATCCTGCGACACTCAAAGCAGATGCTGACATCAACTCCAAAACTGGACAGATCAGCTTTCAGGAAAAGAGAGCGGATGAGGGTATGTCTACAGAATATATTAATTGATGAAAACTTTATTCATTACTCGCGGTTTTACGTAAATTATTATACCTAAACTGTGTTTACCAATAATTTAGCTTAAAAACATTTATTTTTTTCAATCATTCGAGTACATTCGGGTAGTCTTGTGTAATGCAGTATTTTGTGTCTATTTAGGTATGGTTAACCTGAGTGCTGAAATCGTGGAAAAATATATGTTCTTAGCGCGCCTGAAATGGGCTGTCTGCACTCTCAAAGTGCATGTTGTTGCCAAATGTATTTCATATGCTGTAAACCTAGTTCATAGTTGTTAGTTTCCTTTAATGCCAAACAAACACATACCAATCGTTGATTAGAAGGCGATCGCCGAATTCGTCCTCGCTTTCTCCCGTGTCGCTGGCTGTCGTGTCGTTTTCGTCGGTTTCGCTTGCATACGGTTCAAACCGATATGGCTCAATAGCTTCAGTTTCTTCTTCAATTTCGTTTTCGCTACCTGCCTCCACACTACAACCATCCGTTTCAATACATGCGTAATCTGTTGAATCGCTTAAGCCGCTGAAATCCGAGTCTGAATCCGAGCTAATGTCGCTATACCTTGCTGTTCTACCCGCCATGTTTGTTTGTATTGGCATCACTATGTGACGTCACAGGAAAATGGACGGGTGTTAAAATCAGGCACTTTGAAGTTTTTTTTAGGGATATTGCGTGATGGGTAAAATTTTGAAAAAAACTTCGAAAAATAAAATAAGTGTCAGGACTTGGACTACGGCGTGGTTTGTTCTCCCGTGGTGCAAATGATTTGGACCAGACATGGCGTGAAGGTGAAGACATATTTAATTTTAACACTCAAAAAAAAGAAACAAACAAAAGGCGCTCACAGTGGAGGTACAAAACTTGGCTATAAACACAAAACTTGCACAAAGGCAGAAACTATGAACAATGAAACAAAACACTAACTGTGGCATTAATAAACAAAAACTTACTTGGACGTGGCATGAAGTGCGCAGAGGTAAACAGATTGTGACGGGTATGGTGTCGCCAGACAGACAGCCTGACAACTGGAAGCTTAAATAATAGTGACATGATTAAAGACAGGTGCGTGAGTTGTGAGGGCAGGTGAAAACTAATGGGTTGCTATGGTGACAAACAAGAGTGCACAATGAGTCCAAACGTGGAACAGGTGAAACTAATGGGTAACCATGGAAACAAGATAAGGGAGTGAAAAGCCAGAAACTAAAGAGTCCATTAATTAAACAAAACAAAACATGACTAAAACAAAACATGATTACACAGACATGACAATAAGCCACTGGGAACTGATTTTTAATGGTTTTAACCCTTCTGAAATTGTGATAATGTTCCCCTTTAAGGGGTTACACGACTTAGTGTAGACATGGCCTTAGTTACATGACACACAGTTACAGTTGCAGTCGTATCACAGCACCTAACATGTCAATTAATGAAGTTGACTAACTAAACTAATGGAATTAATTAACTAAATGAAGCAACTGAAACAAAGTGACACAAATGTGACAATTTGCACCGACTGACCAAAACATACAGTAGCTTTGTGTTTAGTTGCATCCTTCATGAGTGTACCGTTCTACAGAAACAATGGACTTATCAATGTACTACTGTATCAAAGTTAACCCAACAGCACTACTTGGCGCACATGTTTTGAGGACTCTCCAGAATCCTTTGACTGTAAAAAAAAAGGGAGTCGTGTTCGGCAGATAAAGACTCACCAGAAAGTGAAGGAGATGCAAAAATAAGACGAGAGGAAGGGGACAACAACAACAAAAGAAGGGTGAGCAGAGCACAGCTTTAGTGTCAATGGAGGAGATCATGGATGCCGGTAGGGGGCTCAGTCTTTGGCACAAAAGACCCCCAACTGAGCCAAGACCCTTAATACCCATACTCTTATTTCACACATCTTTTCAAAGCTCCTCTACAACCCCAATCCACTGTCCCCTTCACCCCCTTCCTTGATACTGTAGCCACAATGACAATAGCGAGAAAGTCTGCATGTCGCAACAAGGGGCCGTCCGGGGACTCACACTGAGGCCACGGGGGCCATCAGGACCTATTGTCTTTGCGGATTGGCAGACAATGGTGACAACTAAGGACGGAGCAGTAAAAGCTTCCTCTGTGCTGGCGGGGAGCTGTTAATAATGACAGCTGCATCAAGTGCCGCTGATAAATGGCTCGTTATCATGTGATCTGAGGGGAAGTGCGAGGCCGATAATGAGCCTCTGTATCGGAATCACAACTGAAGACTCTCAAACACTAACACTGATGATGGGCAAGCTACGACAGAGTTTTTTCTGCAAATGTTAGGACTACAAGAGGGAATTCCCGTAGCAAATGTGAGTCTCGGCTGAAAGACAATGCTGGTTAACTAATGACTATGTACTAATTATAGATCATGATCAACTGGATTGTTTCTCTTTAGTAGCATTAGGGATGATGTTTGATAAGAAATTATCGAGTTCAAGCCCATTATCGAATCCTCTTATCGAACCGATTCCTTATCGATTCTCTTATCGAATGCAGATAGGTTGTTGTATATGGAAAAAAACACAATATTTGGTTTAACAAAAGCTCACTTTTATTTTATAAGAAAAAAATAAAATAAAATAAATAAATAAATATTGACTGTTACCCCCCTAAAAAAATTAAATAAATGAATATTGACTGTTGTTACCCAAAGTATATTAAGTGGGATTTTTCAGAAAAACAAATATATACAGTAACACAAAAACAACCTGTCTCTGTGATCACTATAGGTGTATAAATAATAATATAGTGTTAAATAAAATCAGTCCCTTGGGCACAAAACTGAAAATAATACAGCTCTCCAAAAAATGCACTTCTGCTGCTATTGGAACATACCAACTACACACACTATGACACTAAGAATGCCATAGTCATCAATCAACAATTTCTCTTCCAAAAAATTAGCATGTCTGCTTTTTAGCTCAGTCATTAGACCAGGGGTCGGCAACCCGCGGCTCCGGAGCCGCATGCGGCTCTTTGATCACTCTGATGCGGCTCAGCAGCTTACTTGCTGAACCCCCTAATTACCCCGTGAAACTTCCGAATTTCGGTGCCTCTCGCAGAAAACTCCCGGGATTATTATTCACCGATTTTCGCCCTTACAGGTATAATAAGGGCGTGCCTTGATGGTACAACATTTGGCACCCTCTACAATCTGTTTTAACAGCGTGCCAGCCCATCACTTGTTATACAATATACATCTTCTGCTTGCACACGTACGTGACAGCAAGGCATACTTGGTCAACAACCACACAGGTTACACTGACGGTGACCATATAAAACAACTTTATCACTCTTACTAATAATGCGCCACACTTTGAACCAAAACCAAACAAGAATGACAAACACATTTCGGGAGAACATCTGCACCTTAACACAACATAAACACAACAGAACAAACACCCAGAATCCCATGCAGCTCTGACTCTTCCGGGCTACATTATACACCCCTGCTACCACCAAACCCCGCCCCCAACCCAACCCTGCTCCCTCACACATCAACCCCCCCCCCCCCCCCCCCTCTCTGTGCGTCGGTTGAGGTGGGCGGGGTTTGGTAGCGGGGGTGTATAACGTATCCCGGAAGAGTTAGGGCTGCATGGGATTCTGGGTATTTGTCCTGTTGTGTTTATGTTGTGTTACGGTGCAGATGTTCTCCCAAAATGTGTTTGTCATTCTTGTTTGGTGTGGGTTCACAGTGTGGCCCATTATTAGTAAGAGTGTTAAAGTTTTTTTTATACCGCCACCGTCAGTGTAACCTGTGTGGTTGTTGACCAAGTATGCCTTGCTGTCACCCACGTGAGCAAGCGGAAGCCTCATACAACGTGTGATTGAACAGGCACGCTGGTTGTAGTGGGTGCTATATGCTGTATCACCGCACGTATGACGCTGACAAGCGCCATTCATTAAACAGCGTGCTGCACCAGCTTTCAAATTCCTTATTAAGGTGTGGGCAGCGTGTCTGAGACCACTGGTTTATATATAGCACAAAGCAAATTAAAAACTTTGTATGCAGTGTTATTTCATTTAAAATTTCAAAAACTTTTTGCGGCTCCCATTGTTTTCTATAATTTGTGAAACTGGTCAAAATGGCTCTTTGACTGGTAAAGGTTGCCGACCCCTGGACTAGACTGAGCTACTGTACGTAATTTCCTGTGATGTCCCAAAGGGCATTTCCTGTGAGACGGGATTCGTTCCCAGGGATTGGAATAAAGAACCAACTCTTTTTCTTTACTATAGTGGCCTCGATAACGGGAACCGGTTCTCAAAAAGGGATTCGAGTCCATGGAATCGGTTCTTTTCTTATCGAACGGTTCTTTTCTTATCGAACAACCGGGAGAACCGGTTTCGAACATCATCCCTAAGTAGCATAAACAAATTTGGTTTGACAGCAGCACTCCTCAATGCTAGAAATAATAAGAAAGAGTAGTTTTAGGGGGATAATTGTAGATATAGGCCCCGTTTACACTAAGCCGGACAAGGTTATCCAGGGTAAATCACACCAAACCTTATCCGTGTCCACACACAATAATGTCACCGTTTAAGACCCTCCCCCCCTCTGTCCGCCGGCGCAACGCGACCTAATACGCATGCGCGGAAAATGCGCACGTCATAGTCACCTCCAGTGTTGCTTTGTGTGCAAGTTCTTGAATTTAACTTATCTGAACAATATCCAGTGTTGTGGTATTTCAATTAACTGGAATCCAGTGTGCTGTGGGGCCCTATTGTAGTGAATCACATCATGTACAGACACTTGTGGAAATCACACATGAATACCTTAAGAGAAAACAATTGCAGCTATTTGGGATACAACACTTCTCAGACGGCAAGAGAACTTTCCAATGTCCAGGTCAGCTGTGATTCTACTTAGCAAAAGACTTTGTCCATTTGTCGAAGGAGAGACAACGAGAATGCGAGCTCCCATGGATGTGATAAAAAAGGTAGCATGTGCTTTGTATTACCTGGCCGTCGAGGGAAGACTACGGAAAACGGCGAATGCTTTTGGATTGGCAAAGCAGACCGTATCAGTTATTGTCCGCCATGTATGTCACGGACTCAACGTCTAGGTCCAGAGTATATAAAGTCACCAAAAAAGAATGGACAATGAAGGTGGCTGACCAGATATCTACATCGATGAATTTACCATGAATTGATTTAAGTGGACCCTGACTTAAACAAGTTGAAAAACTTATTTGGGTGTTACCATTTAGTGGTCAATTGTACTGTGCAATCTGCGAATAAAAGTTTCAATCAATCAATCAAATCCCTAGTTTGATTGTTGTAAAATGTTCTTTGTCACGTTGTGTATTTTCACGTGTTTATTAAAGATTTGATTAATGTATGATGTCTCAGGTGTGAGTCACTACAATCGGGCCCCACAGCACACTGGATTCCAGTTAATTGAAATACCACAACACTGGATATTGTTCAGATAAGTTACATTTAATTTAGGAACTTGCACACAAAGCAACACTGGAGGTGACTATGACGTGCACGTTTTCCGCGCATGCATATTAGGTCGCGTTGCGTGTCTTAAACGGTGGCATTGTTGTGTGTGGACACGGATAAGGTTAGGTGGGATTTACCCTGGATAACCTTAACCTTAGTGTAAACGGGGTCTTAAGAGATCATTGCATCCTGGTACATTTACTTGCCTTAAAACTAGAGATGCCGATAAATGCTTTAAAATGTAATATCGGAAATTATCGGTATCGGTTTGAACCCCCCGATTTTCCCGGGAGACTCCCGAATTTCAGTGCCCCTCCCGAAAATCTCCCGGGGCAACCATTCTCCCGATTTCCAAACAGACGCCTGAAAGGCACTGTCTTTAGCGTCCTCTACAACCTGTCGTCATGTCCGCTTTTCCTCCATACAAACAGCGTGTCGGCCCAGTCACACAATATATGCGGTTTTTACACACACATGAATGAATGCAAGGCATACTTGATCAACAGCCATACAGGTCACACTGAGGGTGGCCGTATAAACAACTTTAACACTGTTACAAATATGCGTCCACACTGTGAACCCACACCAAAGAAGAATGACAAACACATATCGGGAGAACATCCGCACCGTAACACAACATAAACACAACGGAACAAATACCCAGAATCCCTTGCAGCACTAACTCTTCCGGGACGCTACAATATACACCCCCGCTACCACCAACCCCCCCATTTCCCGAATTCGGAGGTCTCAAGGTTGCTCTAGTTTACCCTGGACTGAAGCTGTGTGCCTTCATTGTTTTTGTAGCTGTTGTGAGGCATGTTTAAAAACATTTTTAAATAAGGCACTTTGTGAAAGTCAAAGTATAGTATTTCCCATAGTTGTAGTGGGTATTAGGATTATCTCAGGGAGAGCATGTCCCAAATTCCAAGCTGCTGTGTTGAGGAATGTTAAAAAAATAATGCACTTTGTAACTTCAATAATAAACATAACAGTGCCATGTTGGCACTTTTTTCCATAACTGGAGTTGAAGTTGTTCTCTTATTTTGGAAAACCTTGTTTTTGATTGATTGATTGGAACTCGTATTAGTAGATTGCACAGTGAAGTACATAATCCGTATAATCGACCACTAAATGGTAACACCCGAATAAGTTTTTCAACTTGTTTAAGTCGGGGTCCACGTAATCAATTCATGGTAAATTTACATTGTTTAATGCATCCAGCGGGGCATCACAACAAAATTAGGCATAATTATGTGTTAATATCACGACTGTATATATCGGTATCGGTTGATATCGGAATCTGTAATTAAAGGGGAACATTATCACAATTTCAGAATGGTTAAAACCATTAAAAATCAGTTCCCAGTGGCTTATTATATTTTTCGAAGTTTTTTTCAAAATTTTGTGCCAAATTTTAACCACCCGTCCATTTTCCTGTGACGTCACACGGTGATGCCAACACAAACAAACATGGCGGAAAGATCAGCAAGCTATAGCGACATTAGCTCGGATTCAGACTCGGATTTCAGCGGCTTAAGCGATTCAACAGATGACGAATGTATTGAAACGGATGGTTGTAGTGTGGAGGCAGGTAGCAAAAACGAAATTGAAGAAGAAACTGAAGCTATTGAGCCATATCGGTTTGAACCGTATGCAAGCGAAACCGACGAAAACGACACGACAGCCAGCGACACGGGAGAAAGCGAGGACGAATTCGGCGATCGCCTTCTAACCAACGATTGGTATGTGTTTGTTTGGCATTAAAGGAAACTAACAACTATGAACTAGGTTTACAGCATATGAAATACATTTGGCAACAACATGCACTTTGAGAGTGCAGACAGCCCAATTTTCATCAATTAATATATTCTGTAGACATACCCTCATCCGCGCTCTTTTCCTGAAAGCTGATCTGTCCAGTTTTGGAGTTGATGTCAGCAAGCCAGGGAAGCTAGGGTTTTAGCTCGCTCGTCTGCGGGAACAAACTGCCGCCATTGCTTGCCGTGCTACATTGGTCCTTTGTCCCTGAATTGCTCACACACTCCGAAAGATTCAATGGGGGTCTGGCGGCAGATTTCTTTGACTTTATCGTTGGAAATGCATCTGCTTTGAATGTCGCAGGATATCCACACATTCTTGCCATCTCTGTCGTAGCATAGCTTTCGTCGGTAAAGTGTGCGGAACAAACGTCCAATTTCTTGCCACTTTCGCATCTTTGGGCCACTGGTGCAACTTGAATCCGTCCCTGTTCGTGTTGTTACACCCTCCGACAACACACCGACGAGGCATGATGTCTCCAAGGTACGGAAAACAGTCGAAAAAACGGAAAATAACAGAGCTGATTTGACTCGGTGTTTGAGAAAATGGCGGATTGCTTCCCGATGTGGAGCCACGTTGTGACGTCATCGCTCCGAGAGCGAATAATAGAAAGGTGTTTAATTCGCCAAAATTCACCCATTTAGAGTTCGGAAATCGGTTAAAAAAATATATGATCTTTTTTCTGCAACATCAAGGTATATATTGACGCTTACATAGGTCTGGTGATAATGTTCCCCTTTAAGAGTTGGACAATATCGGAATATCGGATATAAAAAGTAATTGGGCTACAGAACAGTAGTTACAGTCGCTCATTAATGGAGTAAAATCCTGACTTCACATTGCATCTATGAAAATTTTTGATTTATAGCCAAGAAGAAAAGCCTCTTTGGACAAACAATCTTGGGAGCTTGGAGGAAAAATATACCTCAACATCCTGGGCAGTTCCAAGGGATTCTGGCCGAGACCCAAGCATGGGTGAAGAAGGCCGGGCTTTGTGGCAGAAGGTTTACGTTGGCGAAATTCAGCTTAGAAAAATACAAACGTTTGAACCAAAAAAAGGTAAACCCGGTATCTCTTTACACTTAGCTTAGCTCCACCAGCCTCTGGGCCTCGGTGGCAGCGGACCCCCACTTGTCCTCCTCCATTTACAAGGCCCTTCAGTAACCGGCTGGTTGCTAGACAATGTGCTTGGTTATGTGGGTTATGTAAAGACCCTCCTGCACACAAAAGCCACTGTTATGTGACCGCTCTTCAGAGGCCCGGGTCAGTTAGCAGAAGAGCTCTGGTGCTAGCACTCCAATTTAAAAAAAAAAAACCTCTCCTCTTCACTGTGTGTTTGCTGAGAGGAGAGATAGTTCAGTGAATTATCTTCTAGCTGTTAATTTCACTCCCCCTCTTCCCTCTTCCCGCTCCCGAACTCCACTTGACGGAAGTTAAAACAACCCGCTTGTTGACCTGTGGAGGTATGTTGGATTTGGGAGGCTCGCGCTTGTTTGCTCATGCTTTCCATAAGTACATATGGTTGAAAAAAAAACACATGATGGTGTTTCATCCAGTATTTTTAGTGGGGGCCAATAAATACTAATTGGATTACTGATGCCACCATTGAGCGTATTGGCATCGTGCCGCCAATAAACAACAATAAACAACTTTTCTGCTAAGAAACTAATCTGTGTCGTCCGTTCCTGCAGTGTACCAAACAACTGTAACATGACTAATTGCTTACTTTGGTCAACTCACAAGTCCACACATTTTATGAAAATCAATCAAGTAGTTTTTGATTAATGTTATTAACAAGCAAAATCAGCCTCAATACTGATGCATTTCCATTGCCAAAACATACTTACTATTTCTAGTACCGGGTCAACCAGAGCTTTGAATGGCCAGAGTCATAGGTGTGTGTGTATTAGTGTTGTCCCGATACCAATATTTTGGTACTGGTACTGGTACCTAAAGTATTTTGCTACTTTTCAGTACTTTTCTAAATAAAGAGTACCACAGAAATGTCATTATTGGCTTTATTTTAACAAAAAAATCTTAGGGTACATGAAACATATGTTTCTTATTGCAGTTAAAGGCCTACCGAAATGCAATTTTCTTATTTAAACGGGGATAGCATATGTGTCATACTTGATCATTTCGCGATATTGCCATATTTTTGCTGAAAGGATTTAGTAGAGAACATCGACGATAAAGTTCGCAACTTTTGGTCGCTGATAAAAAAAGCCTTGCCTGTACTGAAAGTAGCAGACGAGTAGCGTGACGTCACAGGTTGTGGAGCTCCTCACATCTGCACATTGTTTCCAATCATGGCCACCAGCAGCGAGAGCGATTCGGACCGAGAAAGCGACGATTTCCCCATTAATTTGAGCGAGGATGAAAGATTCGTGGATGAGGAAAGTGAGAGTGAAGGACTAGAGGGCAGTGGGAGCGATTCAGATAGGGAAGATGCTGTGAGAGGCGGGTGGGACCTGATATTCAGCTGGGAATGACTAAAACAGTAAATAAACACAAGACATATATATACTCTATTAGCCACAACACAACCAGGCTTATATTTAATATGCCACAAATTAATCCCGCATAACAAACACCTCCCCCCTCCCGTCCATATAACCCGCCAATACAACTCAAACACCTGCACAACACACTCAATCCCACAGCCCAAAGTACCGTTCACCTCCCCAAAGTTCATACAGCACAAATATTTCCCCAAAGTCCCCAAAGCACATAGCGGCACGCACGTACGGGCAAGCGATCAAATGTTTGGAAGCCGCAGCTGCATGCGTACTCACGGTACCGCGTCTGCGCATCCAACACAAAGTCCTCCTGGTAAGAGTCTCTGTTGTCCCAGTTCTCCACAGGCCAATGGTAAAGCTTGACTGTCATCTTTCGGGAATGTAAACAATGAAAGACCGGCTGTGTTTGTGTTGCTGCAGCCTGCCGCAATACACCGCTTCCCACCTACAGCTTTCTTCTTCGCTGTCTCCATTGTTCATTGAACAAATTGCAAAAGATTCACCAACACAGATGTCCAGAAAACTGTGGAATTTTGCGATGAAAACAGACGACTTAATAGCTGGCCACCATGCTGTCCCAAAATGTCCTCTACAATCCGTGACGTCACGCGCAGGCGTCGTCATACCGAGACGTTTTCAGCAGGATATTTCGCGCAAAATTTAAAATTGCACTTTAGTAATGGCATGTGTTGCAATGTTAAGATTTCATCATTGATATATAAACTATCAGACTGCGTGGTCGGTAGTAGTGGGTTTCAGTAGGCCTTTAAGTCCTTAAATAAAATAGTGAACATACTAGACAACTTGTCTTTTAGTAGTAAGTAAACAAACAAAGGCTCCTAATTAGTCTGCTGACGTATGCAGTAACATATTGTGTTATTTATCTACCTATTATTTTGTCAACATTATTAAGGACAAGTGGTAGAAAATTAATTATTAATCTACTTGTTCATTTACTGTTAATATCTGCTTACTTTCCGTTTCAACATGTTCTATCTACACTTCTGTTAAAATGTAATAGTCACGTATTCTTCTGTTGTTTAATACTTTACATTAGTTTTGGATGATAGGTATCGATTTGATACCAAGTAATTACAGGATCATACATTGGTCGTATTCAAAGTCCACATGTGTCCAGGGACATACACTATATTGCCAAAAGTATTTGGCCACCCATCCAAATGATCTGAATCAGGTGTCCTAATCAATTGGCCAAATCAAGCACTTAGGCATGGAGACTGTTTCGACAAACATTTGTGAAAGAATGGGGAACAGTTGTGGGAACAGTTTGGAGCGGGCCCCTTCCTCTTCCAATATGACTGTGCACCAGTGCACAAAGCAAGGTCCGTAAAGACATAGATGACACAGTCTGGTGTGGATGAACTTGACTGGCCTGCACAGAGTCCTGACCTGAACCCGATAGAACACCTTTGGGATGAATTAGAACGGAGACTGAGAGCCAGGCCTTCTCCACCAACATCAGTGTGTGACTTCACATTGCGCTTTTGGAAGAATGGTCAAAAATTCCTATAAAGACACTCCGCAACCTTGTGGACAGCCTTCCCAGAAGAGTTGAAGCTGTAATAGCTGCAAAAGGTGGACCCACATCATATTGAACCCTATGGGTTAGGAATGGGATGGCACTTCAAGTTCATATGTGAGTCAAGGCAGGTGGCCAAATACTTTTGGCAATATAGTGTATTTCCTGAGTTTATAAACATAATATACATTTTTAAAAAAGGAAAAAATATATTGTACTGATAAAAAATATTGATGTAATCATAGTAGTATCTACTAGATATACTATTGTACTTGGTATCATTACAGTGGATGTTAAGTGTAGATCCACCAATGGTGTTTGTTTATATTGTAGTGTTCCGGAAGAGTTGGTGCTGCAGGGAATTCTGGGAATTTGTTCTGTTGTGTTTATGTTGTGTTGCGGTGCAAATATTCTTCCAAAATGTGTTTGTCGTTGTTGTTTAGTGTGGTTTCACTATATGGCACATGTTTATGACAGTGTTGTTTAGTGTGGTTTCACTATATGGCACATGTTTATGACAGTGTTGTTTAGTGTGGTTTCACTATATGGCACATTTTTATGACGGTGTTGGCATTGTTCATACTGCCACCCTTAGTGTGACAGGTAAGGCTGTTAAGTATGCCCTTCATTCGCTCGTGTGCAGTGTGTTCAAAGTCAAGATGATTGCGTCATTGGTTTATTAAAGGGGACAATAAAGCCTTGGTTAGATTTAGTTGATTATAGACTATTTGATCTGTGACTCTTTAATTATGTGGAACGGACCAAACACGCCACTAAATTAACAACATGATTGATTTTTCAAAAATTATGTAAAATAACGAAATGCATTGTCGGTCGGCGCCTGTGTTAACGTCAACAATGCTGTTATATTCTTACATTCACTGTTACAAGCGGCCCTCTGAGGGCAGCCGTGACTGCGATGTGGCCCTCCCTGAAAACAAGTTCGACACCCCTGGTTTACGCTGTCGATTTTCTTGCCATAAAACGTATAATTATGCACGGATTAAATGTTTCAGTATGACGAATAAAGTCAATAAATATTACAGATTGTTTCATCTGCATGCATGGGTGTGTGTGTTGGGGACAAGCCACCAGAAGAGCTGCAAGGCAATGATATAGCAGTGAGCCAACATCCCACGCACACACCAGCAGACCGCCCTGATGGCTCACCAGCATGTTGCACACCAAAGGACACTTGTAAAAAACTTGAAGTTGGGACTGATTAGGAAATAAAGTGCAGAATGGCTTCAGGATGTTGCCATCGCATATATTGTTTGTGTTTCCCCACCACAGCAGGAGACACTAAACATGTTAGGCTATGTCTACACTAAGCCGGATAACCCCTTAATCGAATAATTATTTAACCTAAGCCCCGTTTCAGCCGGACTCAATAAACGATTGGGAACTGAGGAAACTAATTGTTGAAGCTTTGAAAGTGGAATTCTTTCCCATTCTTGTTTTATGTAGAGCTTCAGTGGTTCAACAGTGCGGGTTCTCCGCTGTCGTATTTTACGCTTCATAATGCGCCACACATTTTCGATGGGAGACAGGTCTGGACTGCAGGCGGGCCAGGAAAGTACCCGCACTCTTTTTTTTACGAAGCCACGCTGTTGTAACACGTGCTGAATGTGGCTTGGCATTGTCTTGCTGAAATAAGCAGGGGCGTCCATGAAAAAGACGGCAGCATATGTTGTATGTACCTTTCAACATTAATGGTGCCTTCACAGATGTGTAAGTTACCCATGCCTTGGGCACTAATGCACCCCCATACCATCAAATATGCTGGCTTTTGAACTTTGCGTCGATGACAGTCTGGATGGTACAAGATGTCGAATATTTCCAAAAACAATTTGAAATGTGGACTCGTCAGACCACAGAACACTTTTCCACTTTGCATGAGTCCATCTTAGATGATCTCGGGCCCAGAGAAGCCGGCGGCGTTTCTGGATGTTTTTGATAAATGGCTTTCGCTTTGTATTGTCGAGCTTTAACTTGCACTTACAGATGTAGCGACCAACTGTATTTAGTGACAGTGGTTTTCTGAAGTGTTCCTGAGCCCCCTTAGATCAGATCCTTTAGAGATTGATGTCGGTTTTTGATACAGTGCCGTCTGAGGGATCGAAGGTCACGGTCATTCAATGTTGGTTTCCGGCCATGCCGCTTACGTGGAGTGATTTCTCCAGATTCTCTGAACCTTTTGATGATATTATGGACCGTAGATGTTGAAATCCCTAAATTTCTTGCGATTGCACTTTGAGAAACGTTGTTCTTAAACTGTTTGACTATTTGTGGACAAAGGGGTGACCCTCGCCCCATCCTTTCTTGTGAAAGACTGAGCATTTTTGGGAAGCTGTTTATATACCCAATCATGTTCCCAATTAGCCTGCACACCTGTGGGATGTTGTTGATATTATTGTGGGGCGGCATGGCGTAGTGGGTAGAGCAACCGTGCCAGAAACCTGAGGGTTGCAGGTTGGCTCCCCGCCTCTAACCATCCAAAAATCGCTGCCGTTGTGTCCTTGGGTGGGACACTTCACTCTTTTCCCCCGGTGCCACTCACACCTGTGAATTGAATGATGAATGATAGGTGGTGGTCGGAGGGGCCATTGGCGCAAATTGCAGCCACGCTTCCGTCAGTCTACCCCAGGGCAGCTGTGGCTATGAAAGTAGCTTACCACCACCAGGTGTGAATGAATGATGGGTTCTACATGTAAAGCGACTTTGGGTACTTAGAAAAGCGCTATATAAATCCCAGGTATTATTATTATTATTATTATGTTCCAAATAAGTGTTTGATGAGCATTCCTCAACTTTATCAGTAATTATTGCCACCTTTCCCAACTTCTTTGTCACGTGTTTGTCATGTCTGTGGAATCATGTTTTGTTTTAGTCATGTTTTGTTTTGTTTAGTTATTGGACTCTTTAGTTTCTGGCTTTTCACTCCCTTGTCTTGTTTCCATAGTTACCCATTAGTTTCACCTGCTCCACGTTTGGACTCATTGTGCACTCTTGTTTGTCACCATAGCAACCCATTAGTTTTCACCTGTCACGTCACGCACCTGTTTCACGTTTTGAGTCACGCACCTGTTTTCGTTAATCATGTCTGTAGTATTTAAGTTCATTGTTTTCAGTTTGTATTGCTGGCGACATCCCACATTTATGCTCTTAACATTCCTGACACTTGTTTTTTCATGTCCATCTTTCATGCTGCAACTTTAGTCCAAGCCAAGTAAGTTTTTGTTTATTAATGCTGTAGTCTTTTGGTTTCATAGTTTGTTCTCTGCCACTGTGCGCGCTTTTCGTTTGTACTCTTTTGTGTCCTTTGTTAGTGTAAAAAATAAAAATATGTACTCACATTCCCGTCTCGCCCGAGCCAACTTTCCGTTGCCTTCTGGAAAAACTAAACCCAAGGACCAAGTCGTGACAGTGTTGCTGGCATCAAATTCTAAAGTTAATGATTATTTGCAAAAAAAAAAAAAGTTTATCAGTTTGAACATCAAATATGTTGTCTTTGTAGCATATTCAACTGAATATGGGTTGAAAAGGATTTGCAAATCATTGTATTCTGTTTATATTTACATCTAACACAATTTCCCAACTCATATGGAAACGGGGTTTGTAGAATAGACCAAATGTATTTATGCTAAGATTAAGATTATGCTGTAAAAATAAGTAAATAGCTCTTAAAACTAGTAGCATTTCTAGAAATAAAATGTAAAATCTTGGCAAGCGGCAAATACTTTGCAGCGTACCAATTTTGTCGATGATTCATTTGAACATCCACAAATTATAGTGCGTTGTTTTTGGAGCACATTGAGCTGTGTGAGAAATTTCAAGTCAATCTGACTGGCGGAGATCATAGCATTGCCATAATGTGCTGCATTTGTGTAAAAAATAATAGCACAGGCAACACAGTTTGACAAATGTTCCACCTTTTATGTACACGCAAACTAATACAGTTGCGGTCTTGTCAAATACCCGAGACAAACATTTGGCCAATAGTAGAAATTTCCACCTTTGAATTGTTGTTTTTACGCCATGAAAGTATAGTTGTGATGGTAGAAGTAAAAGTGACTTCCTCCCCCCCACATGGCTCGCCTTGTGTGTTCTAGCTCACACTGCCGCTTCCTGTGGGATGCAGCCCAGCCTCGGGGGCATCGGGGCGCTGCGTTTCCAACCACCAACTCCGTCCTTCGCATGCCGCAGCTTGTTGGACGCACTTTGGTGGGGGCGGGAGAGACGCACTGTTAAACAAAAAGTGTGTGCATAGAAGACATTTGTGTTTCTGTGACAGTGTGTGAGCTGTGGGGATTTTTCTGGCAGGGGTTTTTTCTAGGGATGTGATGAAAAATGGAATTTATTGCAGTTCAACTTGAACTTGAAATTAGACTTCTACACTAAGTTATCCAGGGTAAATCCCACCTAACCTTACTTATCCTTGTCCACAATTTCAATTAACTGGAATCCAGTGTGCTGTGGGGCCTTATTGTAGTGAATCACACCTGAGACATCATAAATTAATACAATCTTTAATAGACATGTAAACAATGTGATAAAGAACATTTTACATCAATCAAACTAGGGATCTAGATATCTGGTCAGGACACTCCTACAATGATTTGCAAATCATTTTCAACCCATATTCAGTTGAATATGCTACAAAGACAACATATTTGATGTTCAAACTGATAAACTTTTTTTTTTTTTTGCAAATAATCATAAACTTTAGAATTTGATGCCAGCAACATGTGACAAAGAAGTTGGGAAAGGTGGCAATAAATACTGATAAAGTTGAGGAATGCTCATCAAACACTTATTTGGAACATCCCACAGGTGAACAGGCAAATTGGGAACAGGTGGGTGCCATGATTGGGTATAAAAGTAGATCCCATGAAATGCTCAGTCATTCACAAACAAGGATGGGGCGAGGGTCACCACTTTGTCAACAAATACGTGAGCAAATTGTTGAACAGTTTAAGAAAAACCTTTCTGAACCAGCTATTGCAAGGAATTTAGGGATTTCACCATCTACGGTCCGTAATATCATCAAAGGGTTCAGAGAATCTGGAGAATTCACTGCACGTAAGCAGCTAAGCCCGTGACCTTCGATCCCTCAGGCTGTACTGCATCAACAAGCGACATCAGTGTGTAAAGGATATCACCACATGTGCTCAGGAACACTTCAGAAACCCACTGTCAGTATCTACAGTTGGTCGCTACATCTGTAAGTGCAAGTTAAAACTCTCCTATGCAAGGCGAAAACCGTTTATCAACAACACCCAGAAACGCCGTCGGCTTCACTGGGCCTGAGCTCATCTAAGATGGACTGATACAAAGTGGAAAAGTGTTCTGTGGTCTGACGAGTCCACATTTCAAATTGTTTTTGGAAACTGTGGACGTCGTGTCCTCCGGACCAAAGAGGAAAAGAACCATCCGGATTGTTATAGGCGCAAAGTTGAAAAGCCAGCATCTGTGATGGTATGGGGGTGTATTAGTGCCCAAGACATGAGTAATTTACACATCTGTGAAGGCGCCATTAATGCTGAAAGATACATACAGGTTTTGGAGCAACATATGTTGCCATCTAAGCAACGTTATCATGGACGCCCCTGCTTATTTCAGCAAGACTATGCCAAGCCACGTGTTACATCAACGTGGCTTCATAGTAAAAGAGTGCGGGTACTAGACTGGCCTGCCTGTAGTCCAGACCTGTCTCCCATTGAACATGTGTGGCGCATTATGGAGCCTAAAATAGCAGAAGAACAACTTAAGCTGTACATCAAGCAAGAATGGGAAAAAATTCCACTTCAAAAATGTGTCTCCTCAGTTCCCAAACGTTAACTGAGTGTTGTTTAAAGGAAAGGCCATGTAACACAGTGGTAAAAATGCCCCTGTGACAACTTTTTTGCAATGTGTTGCTGCCATTAAATTCTAAGTTCATGATTATTTGCAAAAAAAAAAAAAAGTTTCTCAGTGTGAACATTAAATATCTTGTCTTTGCAGTCCATTCAATTGAATATAAGTTGAAAAGGATTTGCAAATCATTGTATTCTGTTTTTATTTACCATTTACACAACGTGACAACTTCACTGGCTTTGGGTTTGGTACTTCAATACTAGCAAACACGTTACAATAGTTTCCCATTGCTTCCAATTCTAAAACTCTAATTGTTTTTTCATCTCAACATGAATCTTCTCCAAGAATGCTTCTTAAAGAAAGTAGTAAGCAACTCGGGGTGTACAACAGTAAAAAGTGTGTCGACTCACCACATGTGTGAGCCTCTTTCAATGATTTCATAAAGTTCCTTCAGCCTTGGACAAAAAAATGTTTCACATTCCCGCTTCCTTTCCGAAAAAAAAGAAAAGAAGTGCTCGTCTTAAAAACAACAACTTCTATGTGGGCCTGTCAGAGGTCGGCGGGGCCTTTAATGGACTACAGGTGCCGCCTAATAGGGGCCAATAAATGTGCCACGGCAGAGCAACTGCCTGTCGCCTCGCTGAATAGGAATAACGGGAACTGCTGGTGAGACAATCAGTAGTTGGGAAAGTCCAATAAAGTAGAAAACCTGCTGCAGCGTCATCATGTTGGAACTCAGCAGTGTCCTGAAGACACTTGTTAGTCACGCAGTGAGTGGACAAAAACTATTATTTCTCCTTCGATACATACACTATATTGCCAAAAGTATTTGGCCACCCATCCAAATGATGAGAATCAGGTGTTTAAAATCAAGCACTTAGACTGTTTCTACAAACATGTGTGAAAGAATGGGCCGCTTTCAGTGATTTCCAGCGTGGAACTGTCATAGGACGCCACCTGTGCAACAAATCCAGTCTTGAAATTTCCTTGCTCCTAAATATTCCAAAGTCAACTTTATTATAAGAAAAGTGAAGAGTTTGGGAACAACAACAACTCAGCCACCAAGTGGTAGGCCACATAAACTGACAGAGAGGGGTCAGCGGATGCTGAAGCGCATAGTGCAAAGACTTTCTGCTACAGAGCTCCAAACTTCATGTGACCTTCCAATTAGCCCACGTACAGTACGCAGAGAGCTTCATGGAATGGGTTTCCATGGCCGAGCAGCTGCATCTAAGCCATACATCACCAAGTCCAATGCAAAGGGTGGGATGCAGTGGTGAAAAGCACGTTGCCACTGGACTCTCGAGCAGTGGAGACGCCTTCGCTGGAGTGATGAATCACGCTTTTCCATCTGGCAATCGGATGGACCAGTCTGGGTTTGGAGGTTGCCAGGAGAACGCTACATTTCGGACTGCATTGTGCCGAGTGTGAAATTTGGTGGAGGATGAATTATGGTGTGGGGTTGTTTTTCAGGAGTTGGGCTTGGCCCTTTAGTTCCAGTGAAAGGAACTTTGAATGCTCCAAACTTTGAATGCTCCAAACTTCATGTGACCTTCCAATTAGCCCACGTAAAGTACGCAGAGAGCTTCACGGAATGGGTTCCCATGGCCGAGCATCCAAGCCATACATCACCAAGTCTAATGCAAAGCGTGGGATGCAGTGGTGTAAAGCAGTGGTGCCGGTACCGGTCCGTGGATCGATTGGTACCGGGCCGCACAAGAAATAAAAAAAATATATATATTTTTAAAATTAAATCAACATAAAAAACACAAGATACACTTCCAATTAGTGCACCAACCCAAAAAACCTCCCTCCCCCATTTATACTCATTCACACAAAAGGGTTGTTTCTTTCTGTTATTAATATTCTGGTTCCTACATTATATATCAATATATATCAATACAGTCTGCAGGGATACAGTCCGTAAGCACACATGATTGTATTTCTTTATGATCTTTATAGTCTTCCCCGTGGCCTCTTACCGGTCGGACGTGCCCTAGGGAGGCGTTTGGGTGGCATCCTGACCAGATGCCCGAACCACCTCATCTGGCTCTCCATGTGGAGATTTATCTACCTATTATTTTGTATTATTTCCTGAGTTTAGAAACATAATGTAAATACAAAAAAAACGAAAAAAGATGTTGTGATTAGAGATGTCCGATAATGGCTTTTTTACCGATATCCCGATATTGTCCAACTCTTAATTACCGATACCGATATCAACCGATACCGATATATACAGTCGTGGAATTATCACATTATTATGCCTAATTTTGTTGTGATGCCCCGCTGGATGCATTAAACAATGTAACAAGGTTTTTTTTTTAAATAAATCAACTCAAGTTATGGAAAAGAATGCCAACATGGCACTGCCATATTTATTATTGAAGTCACAAAGTGCATTATTTTTTTTTAACCTGCCTCAAAACAGCAGCTTGGAATTTGGGACATGCTGCTTCCCTGCTTAGGCTGCTGCCCCCGCGACCCGACCTCGGATAAGCGGAAGAAGATGGATGGATGGATGGATGGATAGATGGAATTATGGTGCGGGGTTGTTTTCAGGAGTTGGGCTTGGCTCCTTATTTCCAGTGAAAGGAACTTTGAATGCACCACAACTAAGGAATATGTAAGATATGCCTGATAAAGTGTAACAAAATAGTGCAAAATGTAAACAGAGAAACTTGAGAGGAGCTATTTTTTGCAGGTTTAGTGCCAGCTGTGCTCAAGGGTCAAGGCGGCTATGGTGATGTGGTATTAAATGGTAAATGGGTTATGCTTGTATAGCGCTTTTCTACCTTCAAGGTACTTAAAGCGCTTTGACAGTATTTCCACATTCACCCATTCACACACACATTCACACACTGATGGCGGGAGCTGCCATGCAAGGTGCTAACCACCACCCATCAGGAGCAAGGGTGAAGTGTCTTGCTCAAAGACACAACGGACGTGACGAGGTTGGTAGACGGTGGGGATCGAACCAGGAACCCTCAGGTTGCTGGCACGGCCACTCTCCCAGCCGCGCCCACACCGTTGGGAGAGTGATTCCCCCTGCCTTGGTCTGACTACAGTCCGTTTCAAAAAACCCTAGAGACCGCCGAAGTGATTTTTTTCCCGTTTTATTGACAATGTATTCGCTCTCTGCAACACTCATTTGTATTTTCTCTTCTCACTGTGTGCAAATAATAAACTGCAGAAAGACAAAATGGCGCAACCAAACTTGATATTTGATAGAGTGACTTTGACTGCATCTCGTCTCATGGTTCAATTGTCTAAACGTGGTGATGTCACAGTGTGAAAAGGAAAAGTGAACGTTGATCCCTGTTGACTTTGTGTGTGTATTCAGCCTCTGCATGATATCTTCACTCTCCCACTGGCTTACTCCTCCTGTACCCCACTTCTTCTCAATTATTTTCTCTCACTTTGTAGCGTCCCGGAAGAGTTAGTGCTGCAAAGGATTCTGGGTATTTGTTCTGTTGTTTTTATGTTGTGTTACGGTGCGGATGTTCTCCCGAAATGTGTTTGTCATTCTTGTTTGGTGTGGATTCACAGTGTGGCGTATATTTCTAACAGTGTTAAAGTTTTTTATACTGGCACCCTGAGTGTAACCTGTATCGCTGTTGATAAAATATGCGTTGCATTCAATTGTGTGTGCGTGCAGAAGCCGCACATGTCTTGTGACTGGGTCTGAACGATGTTAGAATGGATGAAAAGCTGAAAAGCGGACGTGACGATAGCTCGTAGAGTACGTTAAAGGCAGACTGCGGTCCGGGTGGACTACGAGATATAATGACTGATGAACACCTTCTTTCGATAATGAAGGTTGCCTCAGCTCAAAGCCTGAGCCCCGACATTAATGAACTAGCATCCAAGAAAAGATGCCAGGTATCTGGCTTGGGCACATCAGATTAGATTAGTCTTAAATGGTGGCATTGTTGTGTGTGGACGCGGATAAGGTTAGGTGGGATTTACCCTTGATAACCTTATCTGGCTTAGTGTAAACAGGGCCTAACACTAAAGATGCTATTATGCCATTGCCTCTCATGCCCCCTTTACCCTGACACCTCACAGTGCCCCCCCGAGTAATATTGTTCACAATCATTATGAACGACAGGACGACGCATTGATTTTTTAATGCATTCTAACTCGTAAATAAAAGTCCGCTTATTGCGGAGCCAATGGGAGGTCCTTTATTCCGGCCATAAAACCCGATAAAAAACATCCAAAAAGCGCCACCAATGCTCCATTTACATTTCATGACTCAAATATGAACCAAGTATTAGTGATATTGTTATTATAAGTGCTGACACAGACAAACTATTTATAACGGCGCCGTGATCACTTCCTGTGTCCATCATCGAGTGGTAAGCTGCTCTCTCGCTTCCGTTGCTCGTGAGAGTTTATACTGGATCTTAATGCCTCTCACCTGGATAATAGAAGGCTGAGGACGCATTCCGACAAGTTGGTACACTTTGGCAACCATTTTAGACCCGGTAATGTTGAGAACGACACAAAAAGCCGCTTGGTTCCACTCCCCCATTTTCTTCGCTAGAATTATGGTCATTCTTCATCTAAATGGGAATATATGAAGATCACAGCAGTCGGCGTCCGAATGACAGCAGAAAGTGTACAGTAAGTGATGTGTTATTATGAAGTCTGCAGTGAGTAATAATCAGTGATGTAGTGGGGAAAAAAAGGGAATTAAGGAAATGTTTAAATTAATTATTATCAAAATACATAAATATTAAATGCCTGTTACTACATGATATATATACTTACATCATGTATATATTACATGTTATTATGAATGTTTCGACTTTATATATATATATATATATATAATTACATCATGTATATATTACATGTTATTTTAAATGTTTCTACTTTATATATATATATATATATATATATATATATATATATATATATATATATATGTATATATATATATATGTATATAATTACCTCATGTATATATTACATGTTATTATGAATGTTACGACATTACATATATACTTACATCATGTATATATTACTTATTATAAATGTTACTACTTTATATATATATATATATATATATATGTATATATATATATATATACATATATATATATATATATATATATATATATATTATTACATCAATTATATATTACATGTTATTATGAACGTTACTACATTACATATGTACTTACATCATGTATATATTACATATTATAAATGTTACTTCTTTATATATATATATATATATGTATATATATATATATATATATATAAAGGAGTACCATTTATAATATGTATATATATATAATTACATCATGTATATGTTATTATGAATGTTACAACATTACATATATACTTACATCATGTATATATTACATGTTATTATGAATGTTACTACATGACATATATACTTAAATCATGTATGTATGTATATATATATATATGTATATATATATATATATATATATATATATATGTATAATTACATCATGTATATGTTATTATGAATGTTACAACATTACATACATACTTACATCATGTATATATTACATGTTATTATGAATGTTACTACATTACATATATACTTACATCATGTATATATTACATGTTATTATGAATGCTACTACATTGCATATATACTTACATCATGTATATATTACATTTATTATGAATGTTACTACATGACATATATACTTACATCATGTGTATAAAACATATTGTATCTAAAACATAAACATAATAATTGTGAATGATAGGCAAAATTCCCCCCCCCCCAAAAAGTGCAGTTCCCTTTTAAGAAGCATTGCATTAAACAGGCTGTTTGGAACTTGCTCGCAATTCAACTTTTCTTGGTAAACAGATTTTTTTCACGCCACCCCCCGAAGTGAATGTTTTTTATCTATTTATCTATCTGTATGTATCAACGTGCCGCTCACACACAAGTATAACCACAGCAGCAGCTCCAAGTCGTGCTAGCAGGTGCGCTCCAGCTCCTGTGCTGTAGGCCGAGCTTACTTTGAAAGAAAGAGCTGAAACAACAACAGCTGTGACAGACGCATCGTCATTACAACATTTGCTCGATGGCGAGTGCAGCGGTGGGTCACGTCCCTGCAGGAACCTCCAGACTACTTTTTCAGGAAGGAAGAAATTCTACAAAAATGTTTGATCATTCTGGTTGGAAGAATTGCCAAGACACTCTGCGGACCTACTTTCATGAAACGTCACAGGGTTATGTTAGCTATGTTTGTTAGTGGGATTACAGCAAAGATGAAAAAATGTTTAATGTCCATGTCCAACTGCATGTACAGTTGTGGTCAAAAGTTAACATACACTTGTAAAGAACATGATGTCATGGCTGTCTTGAGTTTCCAATCATTTCTACAACTCTTATTTGTTTGTGATAGAGTGATTGGAGCACATACTTGTTGGTTTTCACAGAAAAACATTCATGAAGTTTGGTTCTTTTATGAATTTATTATGGGTCTACTGAAAATGTGAGCAAATGTGCTTGGTCAAAAGTATACATACAGCAATGTTAATATTTGCTTACATGTCCCTTGGCAAGTTTCACTGCAATATGGCACTTTTGGTAGCCATCCACAAGCTTCTGCTTGAATTTTTGACCACTCTTCTTGACAAAATTGGTGCAGTTCAGCTAAATTTGTTGGTTTTCTGACATGGACTTGTTTCTTCAGCATTGTCCACAGGACTTTAGGACGGCCATTCTAAAACCTTCATTCTAGCCTGATTTAGCTATTCCTTTACCACTTTTGACGTGTGTTTTGGGGTCATTGTCCTGTTGGAACACCCAACTGCACCCAAGACCCAACCTCCGGGCTGATGATTTTAGCTTGTCCTGAAGAATTTGGAGGTAATCCTCCTTTTTCATTGTCCCATTTACTCTCTGTAAAGCACCAGTTCCATTGGCTGCAAAACAGGCCCAGAGGATAATACTACCACCACCATGCTTGATGGTAGTTATGGTGTTCCTGGGTTTAAAGGCCTCACCTTTTCTCCTCCAAACATATTGCTGGGTATCGTGGCCAAACAGCTCCATTTTTGTTTCATCTGACGTCACACGGACGAAGATAAGACCTTCTGGAAGAAAGTGATGCTAAAAAAATATCAATGTAATCATAGTAGTATCGACTAGATACGCGCCTGTATTTGGTATCGTTACAGTGAATGTCAGGTGTAGATCCACCCATGGCATTTGTTTACATTGTGACGCCGGTGAGCTACGGTGTGTAGTGAAGCATGTTTAGGTATTCCTCGTCCTCCAGTGATAATGCTACTTGTAAGAAACATACTTTATTTGTCGCCGTGGAGACCAGGATTAGTGATTTAGGAGTAGCTAAAACACTGGCTAGTCATGTTTTGAAGCACCTCTTCCTGAGGGGGTTTCTGTCATGATCTGTGGTCCGGATCATGTTTTGTTTAGTTATGTTCTGTTAGTTTTGGACTTCTTTAGTTCCCGTCTGCGCTTCCTTGTTTGTTTTGTCACCACGGCGACTCATTAGTTCACCCGCCTCATTTGTTTGGATCACACCTGTCGCTAATCATTGTGTTCACCTGTCTCTGATTAGTGCTCGCCCGCTCACCTGCTTCCCAAGCACTAATCAGAGGCATTATTTAAGTTTGCCTTTGCCGGTCAGTCGGCCTGGCGTCATTGTTTGTCTCATGCCTGGACTACGTAAGTCAGGTTTATGTCATGACACAGTTACCTAAGTTCTCTATGTCCGTAGTCAAGTATCGCGGTACTAGTATAGTAATGAATCTACTAGTACTAATGAATCAATCCACATTTTCAGTTCCAACACCAACTTATTCATATCATCAAGGACAATTGTGGTATTATCTATATTTTCAAAAAAATGCACTTTTTTCCTGAAATGCAAATTTCAGGGATATTCCCATTCAAATGGACATATTCATAGTTCTACAATGACCTACATTTTCAACATTTTGCCCCATTTTTTTTACCCGATTCCGACCTTTCAACAATCAAACCCACACTGCTCTTCACATATGTTGAATGCAAAACATGTTTTCCTTTTCTCCAAATTCCCGGTTTTACCGCAATTTCCGGTAATTTTCTCCCCATTGACAATGAATGGGAAATATACAAACTTCTGCATATCCCACATTTCTCATCCGAATTGAACCGTTCAAACATCCAGGGCGGGGACCGGTACTTTTTAGAGGCAGTATAGTACCGAATATGATTCATTAGTATCGCGGTACTAGTATAGTACCGCGATACCGTACAACCCTAGGTGGGACATTGACATCACTGCAATTTCCGGTAATTTTCTCCCCATTGACAATGAATGGGCCATTTTTCAAATTTGCACAATTTCCACATTTCCCACCCCATTCGAACCATTCTACCATCCACACACTCCACTCACCTCGGACAATGAAACTACCAAGTTCCAAAAAATTCCAGGAATTCCCGGTTTTCCAAAGCCCTCTTTTCACCTCTTCCTGGAATGTTTTCACAATCCACATTTTTCAACCGTTTTTGACCATTCCAACTTCAAAACATTCTTCTTAACTGGGACAACAAACCACCATTTTTTTTTTTCGGTTTTCCCGAAATTCAAGGAATTCCGGAATACCAATTGAAATTCACATTGTTACTGCATCAACATTTTTCAACCGTTTTGA
Organism: Nerophis lumbriciformis; assembly: GCF_033978685.3. NCBI lineage: Eukaryota > Metazoa > Chordata > Actinopteri > Syngnathiformes > Syngnathidae > Nerophis > Nerophis lumbriciformis. The sequence goes on along the minus strand of NC_084550.2, from coordinate 40,954,074 downwards.
AAAATTCCAACACCAACCCATTCATATCATCAAGGACAATTGTGGTATTATCTATATTTTCAAAAAAATTCACTTTTTTCCTGAAATGCAAATTTCAGGGAAATTGACATATTCCTGGTTCTACAATGACCTCAATTTTCAACATTTTGCCTCATTTTTTTACCCGATTCCGACCTTTCAACAATCAAACCCACACTGCTCTTCACATATGTTGAATACAAAACATGTTTTCCCTTTGTCCAAATTCCCGGTTTTACCCCAATTTCCGGTAATTTTCTCCCCATTGACAATGAATGGGAAATATACAAACTTCTGCATATCCCACATTTCTCATCCGAATTGAACCGTTCTTAACATCCAGGGCGGGGACCAGTACTTTTTAGGGGCAGTATAGTACCGAATATGATTCATTAGTATTGCGGTACTAGTATAGTACCGCGATACCGTACAACCCTAGGTGGGACATTGACATTACTGCAATTTCCGGTAATTTTCTCCTCATTGACAATGAATGGGCCATTTTTCAAACTTGCACAATTTCCACATTTCCCACCCCATTCGAACCGTTCCACCATCCACACACTCCACTCACCTCGGACAATGAAACTACCAAGTTCCCAAAAATTCCAGGAATTCCCGGTTTTCCAAAGCCCTCTTTTCACCTCTTCCTGGAAGGTTTTTACAATCCACATTTGTCAACCATCTTTGACCATTCCACCTTCAAAACATTCTTCTTAACTGGGACAACAAACCACCATTTTTTTTTTCGGTTTTCCCGAAATTCCAGGAATTCTGGAATACCAATTGAACTTCACATTATTACATCAACATTTTTCAACCGTTTTGAAAAATTCCAACACCAACCCATTCATATCATCAAGGAATTGGTATTATCTATATTTTCAAAAAATTTCACTTCTTTCCTGAAATGCAAATTTCAGGGAAATTCCCATTCAAATGGACATATTCATAGTTCTACAATGACCTACATTTTCAACATTTTGCCCCATTTTTTACCCGATTCCGACCTTTCAACAATCAAACCCACACTGCTCTTCACATATGTTGAATGCAAAACATGTTTTCCTTTTCTCCAAATTCCCAGTTTTACCGCAATTTCCGGTAATTTTCTCCCCATTGACAATGAATGGGAAATATACAAACTTCTGCATATCCCACATTTCTCATCCGAATTGAACCGTTCCAACATCCAGGGCGGGGACCGGTACTTTTTAGAGGCAGTATAGTACCGAATATGATTCATTAGTATCGGGTTACTAGTATTGTACCGTGATACGGTACAACCCTAGGTGGGACATTGACATTACTGCAATTTCCGGTAATTTTCTCCCCATTGACAATGATTGGGCCATTTTTCAAACTTGCACAATTTCCACATTTCCCACCCCATTCGAACCGTTCTACCATCCACACACTCCACTCACCTCGGACAATGAAACTACCAAGTTCCAAAAAATTCCAGGAATTCACGGTTTTCCAAACCCCTCTTTTCACCTCATCCTGGAAGGTATTCACAATCCACATTTGTCAACCGTCTTTGACCATTCCACCTTCAAAACATTCTTCTTAACTGGGACAACAAACTACCATTTTTTTTTTCGGTTTTCCCGAAATTCCAGGAATTCCGGAATACCAATTGAAATTCACATCATTACTACATCAACATTTTTCAATCGTTTTGAAAAATTCCAACACCAACCTATTGATATCATCAAGGACAATTGTGGTATTATCTATATTTTCCAACAATTGTAGTTTTTCCTGAAATCCAAATTTCATGGAAATTCCCATTCAAATGGACATATTCATAGTTCTACAATGACCTACATTTTCAACATTTTACCCCATTTTTTACCCGATTCTGACCTTTCAACAATAAACCCCACACTGCTCTTCACATATGTTGAATGCAAAACATGTTTTCCCATGTTTTACCGCAATTTCCGGTAATTTTCTCCCCATTGAGAATGAATAGGAAATATACAAACTTCTGCATATCCCACATTTCTCATCCGAATTAAACCGTTCGAACATCCAGGGCGGGGACCGGTCCTTTTTTTCGTTTTTCCTGAAATTCCAGGAATTCCGGAATACCAATTGAAATTCACATTGTTACTACATCAACATTTTTCAACCGTTTTGAAAAATTCCAACACCAACCTATTCATATCATCAAGGACAATTGTGGTATTATCTATATTTTCAAAAAAATTCACTTTTTTCCTGAAATGAAAATTTCAGGGAAATTCCCATGCAAATGGACATATTCATAGTTCTACAATGACCTACATTTTCAACATTTTGCCCCATTTTGTTACCCGATTCCGACCTTTCAACAATCAAACCCACACTGCTCTTCACATATGTTGAATGCAAAACATGTTTTCCCTTTGTCCAAATTCCCGGTTTTACCCCAATTTCCGGTAATTTTCTCCCCATTGACAATGAATGGGAAATATACAAACTTCTGCATATCCCACATTTCTCATCCGAACTGAACCGTTCAAACATCCAGGGCAGGGACCGGTACTTTTTAGAGGCAGTATAGTACCGAATATGATTCATTAGTATCGCGGTACTATAATAGTATTCCGTACAACCCTAGGTGGGACATTAAAATAATTTGGTGAAGAGTTTAAGGGACTGTGTTGTTGTTGATGTTTATGTGGTAGTCGATGGTCAACAGTTTGTATATGAGTAAGACTTTAGTCCCGAGGACAACATTGTGGCACATGCTTGAGGTGGCTGTATGTTTATTTAAATTTGCATAAATGCTAGGACTTTACATTGGGGTCTGCAAACCTCACATTCCACAACCACAGTAACTCTCCTCAGCGGTGTGAAACTGGCCGCGGCCCACCTGTGTCCACCTCGTGGCAACACGTCCGCCAGTCATTGCTGCAGAGGCCTGAGGGCAGCTTTGTGTGTGGCCAACAACAGCGACCAAGAAACAACACCATTACCGCCAGTTGGAAACGGCCAGCTGTTGTCGCCACGTCAGTGCCGAGCTCCGCGTTGACTTTTGGGAAGGTTTTATGTTTGCGCACATACACGCTATAATCACATTAGGAGCCCTTCAGACAGGAAATGAAGGCCCCTCCTGGTGTAATTAATAGGTACAATTATGCAATCGGGGAGTGGTCTGCAGCTCTCCCCGAGTAGGACCAGATGGTGGGTTTGACTTACAGTGGGGTCAGCGCCTGTGTCGAGACCCAGCCTGTTTTAGACTTTCTCTTGTAAATAAAGACTTAATGGTTTACAAGCCTTCCAATAATCGTAATACCTTCAGAGCGAATTAGCTGCCAGACGCACAATAGGCGGTCTGCTGGTAGGCGAGAAGACATGTGCAGCTTTGAGACTTCACACGCTCGGAAATGACTGGAATGTTGGAGTCGGTCGCATTTTTGAAGGTCGTTTCTCAACGAAGAATCGTCCGAGCCAAGTTGATACTTTCAGTGCCTTTTTGTCATAGTTTCGTGACGCATTGTTGTGTTGAACCAACCAAGTTTACACTATTAGTTTGGTCCAGGCCATTACACATTTGCTTCTAGTAAAGCTCTCAAAATAAACTGACATTTCCGTCTTTTTTATATTTCAGATACACTATATTGCCAAAAGTTGACATACACTTGTAAAGAACATAACAGAACTTTCCTCCAGAAGGTATTACAAACCCCGTTTCCATATGAGTTGGGAAATTGTGTTAGATGTAAATATAAACGGAATACAATGATTTGCAAATCCTTTTCAACCCATATTCAATTGAATGCACTACAAAGACAAGATATTTGATGTTCAAACTCATAAACTTTATTTATTTTTTTGCAAATAATAATTAACTTAGAATTTCATGACTGCAACACGTGACAAAGTAGTTGGGAAAGGGCATGTTCACCACTGTGTTACATGGCCTTTCCTTTTAACAACACTCAGTAAACGTTTGGGAACTGAGGAGACACATTTTTTAAGCTTCTCAGTTGGAATTCTTTCCCATTCTTGCTTGATGTACAGCTTAAAAAGTTAAAGTTAAAGTTAAAGTACCAGGGGTCTCCGTTGTGGTATTTTAGGCTTCATAATGCACCACACATTTTCAATGGGAGACAGGTCTGGACTACAGGCAGGCCAGTCTAGTACCCGCACTCTTTTACTATGAAGCCACGTTGATGTAACACGTGGCTTGGCATTGTCTTGTTGAAATAAGCAGGGGCGTCTATGGTAACGTTGCTTGAATGGCAACATATGTTGCTCCAAAACCTGTATGTACCTTTCAGCATTAATGGCGCCTTCACAGATGTGAAAGTTACCCATGTCTTGGGCACTAATACACCCCCATACCATCACAGATGCTGGCTTTTCAACTTTGCGCCTATAACAATCCGGATGATTCTTTTCCTCTTTGGTCCGGAGGACACGACGTCCACAGTTTCCAAAAACAATTTGAAATGTGGACTCGTCAGACCACAGAACACTTTTCCACTTTGTATCAGTCCATCTTAGATGAGCTCAGGCCCAGTGAAGCCGACGGCGTTTCTGGGTGTTGTTGATAAACGGTTTTCACCTTGCATAGGAGAGTTTTAACTTGCCCTCACAGATTTAGCAACCAACTGTAGTTACTGACAGTGGGTTTCTGAAGTGTTCCTGAGCCCATGTGGTGATATCCTTTACACACTGATGTCACTTGTTGATGCAGTACAGCCTGAGGGATCGAAGGTCACAGGCTTAGCTGCTTATGTGCAGTGATTTCTCCAGATTCTCTGAACCCTTTGATGATATTACAAACCGTAGATGGGGAAATCCCTAAATTCCTTGCAATAGCTGGTTGAGAAAAGTTTTTCTTAAACTGTTCAACAATTTGCTCACGCATTTGTTGACAAAGTGGTGACCCTCGCCCCATCCTTGTCTGTGAATGACTGAGCATTTCATGGAATCTACTTGTATACCCAATCATGGCACCCACCTGTTCCCCATTTGCCTGTTCACCTGTGGGATGTTCCAAATAAGTGTTTGATGAGCATTCCTCAACTTTATCAGTATTTATTGCCACCTTTCCCAACTTCTTTGTCACGTGTTGCTGGCATCAAATTCTAAAGTTAATGATTATTTGCAAAAAAAAAAAAAGTTTATCAGTTTGAACATCAAATATGTTGTCTTTGTAGCATATTCAACTGAATTTGGGTTGCAAATCATTGTATTCCGTTTATATTTACATCTAACACAATTTCCCAACTCATATGGAAACGGAGTTTGTACTTTGTCCATGTGATGTCAGATGAAACAAAAATTGAGCTGTTGGCCACAATACCCAGCAATATGTTTGGAGGAGAAAAGGTAAGGCCTTTAATCCCAGGAGCACCTACCGGAGCATGCCTACCGTCAAGCATGGTGGTGGTAGTATCATGCTCTGGGCCTGTTTTGCTGCCAATGGAACTGGTGCTTTACAGAGAGTAAATGGGAAAATGAAAAAGGAGGATTACCTCCAAATTCTTCAGGACAACCTAAAATCATCAGCTCGGAGGTTGGGTCTTGGGCGCAGTTGGGTGTTCCAACAGGACAATGAACCCAAACACACGTCAAAAGTGGTAAAGGGATGGCTAAATCAGGCTAGAATTAAGGTTTTCTTCCCAAAGTCCTGACTTAAACGTGTGGACAATGCTGAAGAAACAAGTCCATGTCAGAAAACCAACAAATTTAGCTGAACTGCACATATGAAACTGGTGGGGTTCGGTACCTCCAACAAGGTTAAGAACCACTGCTGTATGTATACTTTTGACCCAGCAGATTTGCTCACATTTTCAGTAGACCCATAATAAATTCATAAAAGAACCAAACTTCATGAAAGTTTTTTTGTGACCAACAAGTATGTGCTCCAATCACTCTATCACAAAAAAATAAGAGTTGTAGAAATGATTGGAAACTCAAGAAAGCCATGACATTATGTTCTTTACGAGTGTATGTAAACTTTTGACCACGACTGTATATAAATCTTGAAATAATTTTTTTATTTTTTTATTCTGAGCTGAAGTTGTCGTTGTGGCTTGTGCAGCCCTTTGAGACATTTGTGAGTAAGGGCTATATAAGTCAACATTGATTGCTTGATTGATTGATTGATTGCTTGATTGACTGATTGATTGACTAAAGTTTCAAATTCCAAACGTATTGTTTGGAGCAAAGTCATGGGCAAAATCTGTGTAATTCCATAATTGTGGTTTTTGAAAACAATAAGACTGAAAAAAGTGTGATATATACGGTAGGGCTGGACAATTAATCACATTTTTGTGAAAATATTATAATCTAAAAAAATGGTGAAACGGATGAGTGAGTGGGTGAGTGAAAAAAAGACAATGTCAACCAGAAGTTTGTGATCTTACCAGGGTTGCTACTTTTAATTTGACACAACGCTAGTACGCCTAATCAATAATCAAAGAAAAAAGTAATGCATTGAACGGCCAATTAAATGGAATTTGCTATCAAACACAGAATATCATTGAAATTGACATAAATGTGAGTGGAATTACGTTTTTGCCAGAAGAAGGAACTTTTGTCGGGGAATATAATTCATTCCCCAAACACGTCCTAAACTAAGCAATGTCGAGACGGCCGCCTGAAACAGTGACTAAACTTCAAAGCAAGAACGATCCATACGCCCACAACACATCTCATTGGCTTGTGTGGTTGTGAACGACATCATGGATGTCAGATCAATGTACAAACAGGACAGCAGTCACAACTTCAGAGGCTTTCTCTCTCTCTCTCTCTCTCTTTTTTAAACGGCCTCAAGTCGTCTCGACGCGTCACAATAACAGCGCTGTACGCGACATCTGGTCTGAATGCGCTAACAAAATAAAGGTTTCAAAAAAGTACCTTAAAAAAAGCATATTGGACTTATTCATACATTACCAAAAATGATTTTAGTCAAAATAGTCCAAAGACATATTGCACTGATAAATGTGAGGATGTTTGCATTTTAATACATTTTATCCATGACACAAAAAGCCCACACTTTCTGGTGCTAAAAGTGAAGTTAATTATATTTATATAGTGCTTTTCTCTAGTGGCTCAAAGCACTTTGCATAGTGAAACCCAATATCTAAGTTACATTAAAACCAGTGTGGGTGGCACTGGGACCAGGTGGGTAAAGTGTCTTGCCCAAGGACATAACGGCAGTGACTAGGGTGGCGGAAGCGGGGATCGAACCTGGAACCCTCAGGTTGCTGGCACGGCCGCTCTACCAACCGAGCTATACCGCCCGGTATAGCTCAAAACAAATGTGTAAAAGGTAAAAAAACGGAATTAAAAAAATTGATAAGGAAAAACTGTTATTTGAATTTATTGTTGTTACTATTATTATTATTTATACTTTTTTCCATTACTAATGTATATACCGTATTTTTCGGAGTATAAGTCGCACCGGAGTATAAGTCGCACCTGCCGAAAATGCATAGTAAAAAAGGAAGAAAACATATATAAGTCGCACTGGAGCCCGGCCAAACTATGAAAAAAACTGCGACTTATAGTCCGAAAAATACGGTAGATGTGTGTGCCCAAGTTAAAGGAAAGGACAGGTTGTCTTCTTCTAATAGATTTATTACAATCTTTGCAAGCTGGGTAACGTTTGCTGTGGTCTGGAACATTTTTCGGACTTATAGTCCGAAAAATACGGTACATTCTTTTACATTTCTGTACATTTAAAGTTGAGTTTTGCTAGTGTTTTCTAATCAATGAATAATTACATTGTTAATCGAGATTTCAATATTAATCAAAATAATTGTGAGATGTCTGATAATGGCTTTTTTGCCGATATCCGATATTCCGATATTGTCCAACTCTTAATTACCGATTCCGATATCAACCGATACCGATATATACAGTCGTGGAATTAACACATTATTATGCCTAATTTTGTTGTGATGCCCCGCTGGATGCATTAAACAATGTAACAAGGTTTTCCAAAATATATCAACTCAAGTTATGGAAAAAAAAATGGACATCTCTAGTTGTTACTATTATTATTATTTATACTTTTTTCCGTTACTAATGTACATACATTATTTTACATTTCTGTACATTTAAAGTTGAGTTTTGCTAGCGTTTTCTAATCAATGAATATTTGCATTGTTAATCGAGATTTCAATATTAATCAAAATAATCGTGATTACTAGAGATGTCCGATAATGGCTTTTTTGCCGATATCCGATATTCCGATATTGTCCAACTCTTAATTACCGATTCCGATATCAACCGATACCGATATATACACTCGTGGGATTAACACATTATTATGCCTAATTTTGTTGCGATGCCCCGCTGGATGCATTAAACAATGTAACAAGGAATTTGGGACATGCTCTCTCATTGGGCGGGGGGCCGGGTTTCGGGGGTAAAGGGGAAAGCGGGGGTTGTATATTGTAGCGTCCCGGAAGAGTTAGTGCTGCAAGGAGTTCTGGGTATTTGTTCTGTTGTGTTTATGTTGTGTTACGGTGTGGATGTTCTCCCGAAATGTGTTTGCCATTCTTGTTTGGTGCGGGTCCACAGTGTGGCGCACATTTGTAACAGTGTTAAAGTTGTTTATACGGCCACCCTCAGTGTGACCTGTATGGCTGTTGACCAAGTATGAATTGCATTCACTTGTGTGTGTGAAAAGCCGTAGATATATAAGGTTATATAATATATATAAGGTTTATTGGCGCTCTGTACTTCTCCCTACGTCCGTTTTAAAAAGCCATACATTTCACTTTTTGAAACCGATACCGATAATTTCCGATATTACATTTTAAAGCATTTATCGGCCGATGATATCGGCAGTCCGATATTATCGGACATCTCTAGTTGTTACTATAATTATTATTATTTATACTTTTTTCCATTTCTAATGTATATACATTATTTTACATTTGTGTACATTTAAAGTTGACTTTTGCTAGTGTTTTCTAATCAATGAATAATTACATTCTTAATCGAGATATCAATATTAATCAAAATAATCGTGAGATGTCCGATAATGGCTTTTTTGCCGATATCCGATATTCCGATATTGTCCAACTCTTAATTACCGATTCCGATATCAACTGATACCGATATATACAGTCGTGGAATTAACACATTATTATGCCTAATTTTGTTGTGATCCCCCGCTGGATGCATTAAACAATGTAACAAGGTTTTCCAAAATAAATCAACTCAAGTTATGGGAAAAAAAAGGCCAACATGGCACTGTCATATTTATTATTGAAGTCACAAACAATGGAAGACAGTGGATAAATACAAAGTGCGAGGAACTCGCATGGCTGCACTTGTTGCGAACCCAAGATGCAGGAACCAGGAGAACGGGGTGCAGGTAAAATTAGCTTTAATTTACTCAAACAGAAAGTGAAGCAGTCATGCATAACCGGTCCAAACATAAATCAATATTCAGGCATAAATAGAGACATGCGGGTAAGAACCACAGTGCTCAGCAAGACAAACAGGAAATGGAAACAAAATAAGAGCACTGATGGGAAGTAAATACAAAACAAGGAAACAAACCGAAATGAAATGACAGATCGTCACACAGAGTTCTCATCTAAATGTGACGACAAAGTCCTGAAATGAAGGATCTGCTCCTCTTCCAGCAAAACAAACGTTGGTTCTTCCACTAAATACAGTGAGGTCTAATCTGATCATTTAGGCGGACAAACGGGATCAAGGGCGCCCGAGCCTCAGTGTGAATGGTATAATGTGCTCATTGGAGGCGGAAAAGAGATACCAGTGTAAGACAAGTGTGGAAAAACATGCTGGGTGAAAAAAAAAAAAAAGTGTCAGAAAGTGAAGCCAAGTGTGCAGCAGTCAGGCGGGGCCCACGCAGGCAGCCAAGTCGGGAACGCTTGACTTGGAAATGTGTTCCAGCAGGAAAAAGCTCAGCTCAGAGGAGCAGCAAGGCCAGCAGTCTGGAGCAGTCGGCAACTTTCCCCCGGCTTCTTGGCTCCAGCGCCGCCCTCCCTGCAGCCCACCCAAGAAGCAGCCCACGGGCGCACGTTACAGAGGTTTTAAAACAACGTGCATCTCCTCGCGCTCACCGTCCCATGTACTCGTGCTTCGTCCCTTTCCAAAAAAATTACCGCCATTAATCAAGAAAATGCTAAGTTCCTTTTTCATCTTCGCATTTTACTGTATTCTTTTTTTGGTCTTTATCACCAACTTAAAGTCGTAAAGTTAACGACATGTCACAAACTGTAACATTCCTGACGTTCCTCATAGGATCTTTTTGGGAGATGACCCTGCATTTGAAACAGTCTTTTGTACGTTCACTGACATTTAGGTACAGTATCCCATCTCCCCATTACATGATTTCTAAATATATGCATTGTATACATTACTTTCACGGACCGGCTTTCTACGTGTGGCAGATAAAAACAGCAAAAAATGAGCCTTTGGCTACAGTCTAAAAGTTAAGTCGGAGAAAATGTGGTAGTTTATAAATTACCGTATTTTTCGGACTATAAGTCGCAGTTTTTTTCATAGTTTGGCCAGGCTCCAGTGCAATTTATATATGTTTTTTTCCTTCTTTATTATGCATTTTCGGCAGGTGCGACTTATACTCCGAAAAATACGGTAACTAGATGAGCCAATTACTGAAGGAATTGCATGTGAATGCTCCAATGCTGACATAATGAAGTATGAATGTAAGAATAGTTTGAATGTCAGAATGTTGAAGCATTTGAATTTCCAGGAAAACCGGAATTTGGTTTCGAATTTGGGAAAGACTTAGTTTAGGGATGTCCGATAGTATCGGCCGATAAATGGGTTAAAATGTAATATCGGAAATTATCGGTATCGGTTTTTATATTATCAGTATCGGTTTTTATTTTATTTATTTTTTATTTTTTTTTATTTTTTTTTTATTAAATCAACATAAAAAACACAAGATACACTTACAATTAGTGCACCAACCCAAAAAACCTCCCTCCCCCATTTACACTCATTCACACTCATTCACACAAAAGGGTTGTTTCTTTCTGTTATTAATATTCTGGTTCCTACATTATATATCAATATATATCAATACAGTCTGCAAGGGATACAGTCCGTAAGCACACATGATTGTGCGTGCTGCTGGTCCACTAATAGTACTAACCTTTAACAGTTAATTTTACTAATTATCATTAATTACTAGTTTCTATGTAACTGTTTTTATATTGTTTTACTTTCTTTTTTATTCAAGACATTTTTTTTAATTTATTTATCTTATTTTATAATTTTTTTTAAAAAGTACCTTATCTTCACCATACCTGGTTGTCCAAATTAGGCATAATAATGTGTTAATTCCACGACTGCATATATCAGTTGATATCGGTATCGGTAATTAAAGAGTTGGACAATATCGGAATATCAGATATCGGCAAAAAGACATTATCGGACATCCCTAACTTAGTTTGAATGTCCAGGCTGAGTGGAATATGTTGAAGGGGGAATGGTTTGAATAGGTTGAAAAAGGTTGGAATTGTGGAAGTGTGAAAAATGGATAGTTAATTTGGAATGGGGAAAATTTCCCTAAAAACTGAGAATTCTTGGAAATCCGGGATTTTTTTTTTAGAGTTTTTGAAGTTTGAATGGTTTGAGTGGGAGTTGTGGAACTTTGTGGAACTTTGAAAAATGTCCCATTCTTTTCAATGGGAATTTCATGGAATTTTGGGGATTTCGGGAAACGAAGGAATTTTTTTGGAAAATGCAAAAAAAATAGAATGTTGGTTGGTGTTGGAATTTTTCAAATCGGTCGAGAAATGTTGAAGTAGTAACATTTTAAATTGAGAAATGGTATTAAGGAATTTCAAGAAAACCGGGAATTTTTCCAGTTTGAAAAACAACTTTGTTTTTTGTCCTAATTAAGAGGAATGTTTTAAAGGTGGAACGGTTGAAATGGGTTGGAAAATGTGGAAGGAGTAGTCGCCAGAAAAAAGGGTCAAAAAGGGTTTGAAAAAACAGGAATTCAGAGAATTCCTGGAAAAAAAATGTAACTTGAAAAAATAATGGTTTGAATGTCCAGGATGAGTTGAATATGTTGAAGGTGGAATGGTTTGAATAGGTTGAAAAAGGTTGGAATTGTGGAAGTGTGAAAAATGGATAACTCATTTGGAATAGGGAAAATGTCCCTAAAAACGGAGAATTCTTGGAAATCCGGGATTTTTTTTTATACAGTTTTTGAAAGGGAGCACACAATTCTTGAACAGGCTGAATATTTTGAAGTTTGAATGGTTTGAGTGGGAGTTGTGGAACTTTGAAAAATGTCCCATTCTTTTCAATGGGAATTTCATGGACATTTGGGGATTTCGGGAAAAGAAGGAATTTTTTGGGAAATTGCAAAAAAACTTGAATGTTCTGAATGAGTTGAAATGGTTGGTGTTGGAATTTTTCAAATCGGTCAAGAAATGTTGAAGTAGAAACATTTTTTCCTGGAATTTCGGGAAAACCGGAAATTTTTCCAGTTCGAAAAACGACTTTGTTTTTTTTCCTGAATAAGAGGAATGTTTTGACGGTAGAACGGTTGAAATGGGTTGGAAAATGTGGAAGGAGTAGTCGCCAGAAAAAAGGGTCAAAAAAGGTTTGAAAAAACAGGAGTTCTGGGAATTCCTGGGGAAAAAAAAGTACTTGAAAAAATAATAGTTTGAATGTCCAAGATGAGTAGAATATGTTGAAGGTGGAATGGTTTGAATAGGTTGAAAAATGTTGGAATTGTGGAAGTGTGAAACATGGATAATTCATTTGGAATGGGAAAAATGTCCCTAAAAACTGAGAATTCTTGGAAATCCGGGATTTTTTTTTACAGTTTTCGAAAGAGAGCACACAATTCTTGAACAGGCTGAAAATTGTAGTATTTTCAATGGAAATTTCATGGAATTTTGGGGATTTCTGGAAATGTTTTGGAAAATGGAAAAAAAATAATTGAATGTTCTGAATGATTTGAAATGGTTGGTCAAAGTCATTTTCACTGAGGGCCACATGGCAGTTATGTTTGGCCCCAGAGGGCCACTTCTAACAGTGAATACTACAGTATTATTACACAATTTTTTATGCATTTTATTAGTAGATTTTTTTAAACTAAAATGTCAAAAAAATAATTTCAAGCAATAATTTCACCGCGAAATGTAATGTATATTACTGTCAATGGAAAAACAGTCCTGCTGTTTATATGTTAAAAAAATGTTTTAATTTATATTTGTATTTTTATTGTAAAAAAAACCCTGCAATTTTACAGTAAAATGTTGGCACCAGAGCTGCCAGTTTGTTTATTTATTTTTTACCGCAAAACAACAACTGCAGTTTTTTGGGTGTATTACTGTATATGCCAAAACGGCACCAGTTTATTACAGTAAAAAAAGTACTGTTTTTTCCATTTAGAGCATGGGTGTCAAACTCTGGCCCGCGGGCCAAACCTGGCCCGCCGTGTAATTTCATTTGGCCCTTGAGGCGATATCAAATTAACATTGGAGCTGGCCCGCCGGTATTATACAGCGGCAGTGCCGCTGTAACACCGCAAATTCTCATACTTGCCAACCCTCCCGATTTTCCTGGGAGACTCCCGAAGTTCAGTGCCCCTCCCGAAAATCTCCCGGGGCAACCATTCTCCCGAATTTCTCCCGATTTCCACCCGGACAACAATATTGGGGGCATGCCTTAAAGGCACTGCCTTTAGCGTTCTCTACATCCTGTCGTCACGTCCGCTTTCCCTCCATACAAACAGCGTGCCGGCCCCAGTCACATAATATATGCGGCTTTTACACACACACAAGTGAATGCACGCATACTTGGTCAACAGCCATACAGGTCACACTGAGGGTGGCCGTATAAACAACTTTAACACTGTTACAAATATGCGCCACACTGTGAACCCACACCAAACAAGAATGACAAACACATTTCGGGAGAACATCCGCACCGTAACACAACAGAACAAATACCCAGAACCCCTTGCAGCACTAACTCTTCCGGGACGCTACAAATACACCCCCCGCTACCACCAAACCCGCCCCCCCCAACCTCGCCCACCTCAACCCCCCATGCACTTTCTCTTGCTACTTCAAGGCTTGAATGTTTGATTCATTCATTATTGTTATTTTATTTTCTAATTTATTTAAAGTTTATTTTGATATTTACCTCAGAAGGCTGCAATTAGAAAAGAGGCATTCAATTTTTATTTACATTTTATTTGATATGCCATTGATATTTTTTAATTACTATTATTATTATTTGAAACTTGATTTTGCATGTCACTATAAAGTTATATAAGCCTTGCTTGTTCGATATTCAATGCAAAACTTGTTTGGGTCCCTATTAAAAGGTTAATTTGTTCAACCTTGGCCCGCGTTCAACCTTGGCCCGCGGCTTTGTTCAGTTTTAAATTTTGGCCCACTCTGTTTTTGAGTTTGACACCCCTGATTTAGAGAAAAATGCTGTAAAAACGACCGTAAATTTCACAATTTGAGCATGAAATCTATTGCGACTTTTACATTGCACAATTTGATGGATAACTTGCTTTGAAATCATTATTATTAGTATTTATTTCTATTCATAAAATGGTTTGAATGTTTGATCATATATTTTTGCATAATTAGCCAATATTTAAAGTTAATATCATTTGCCATTACATGGAGTACAGTACTTTATTGATACATATTATTTCCAGGCTTTCGAGGGCCAAATAAAATGAAGTGGCGGGCCACTTTTGGACCCCGGGCCTTGAGTTTGACACCTGTGCTGTAGATGAAGAGGAGACACAGACGCTATTGCTCGAAGGAATAAAGCACAAACTCTCAACTCAAGTGACAAAATCTTCTCGACGAGAACCACAGGTTCGAGGGAATTTCCTGTCCTAACAAGACCTGTGCTGCTGGACACATGAGAGACTCTTGGGTGGACTTGGGCATTCTTCCAGTCCAAGACATTCAAGAAATCTTATCAGTTTGGAATTGTCATAACAGGTCATCTGCTGATTGGACTGAGCGTTGCTCCGGTCTATTGACAGGGCGTCCTCTAGGCTTATGGACAAAACACACACCCATGGACTACTATATACACTATACTGCCAAAAGTATTTGGCCACCCATCCAAATGATCAGAATCAGGTGTGCTGATCACTTGGCCCGGCCACAGGTGTATAAAATCAAGCACTTAGGCATAGGATGCCACCTGTGCATAAAGGTCCTGAACCCGATAGAACACATGAATTAGATGAATTAAAACGGGCACTGAGAGCCAGGCTGTGGAGGGGGGGCGTGGTCGGTGCGCCTTCTGCGGGAAGGGAGTGTGTATGGCCCGGCTTCGAAGCCCAGCTGGCAGGTGAGTAGATTACCCAGCTGGGGTTGGTTATCTGGTCACCTGTCGCCTTTATCAGCAGGGGCCGAGGCCGTGAGGAGGGGCGCGGCTGGGAGCAGAAGCACACGAGGAGACCGAGACCGAGACCGAGACCGAGAACGGAAGCAGACTGAAAAGTCCGGCGTCTTGTGTATATGCCAGGGGTCGGCAACCTTTACCAGTCAAAGAGCCATTTGACCAGTTTCACAAATGAAAGAAAACAATGGGAGCCACAAAAATCTTTTGAAATTTAAAATGAAATAACACTGCATACAAAGTTTTTTTTTTGCTTTGTGCTATGTTTAAACCAAGGGTCTCAGACACGCGGCCCTCACCTTAATGTAAAAATGTAATGTTAGAGCGGCCCGCGAGTTTTATATGAATGGGGCTTGACAGCATCAAACATGTCAACCCTCCCGATTTTTCCGGCAGATTGCAAATTTCAGGGCGACTATGCTCTTGTAAGTGCCGTGATGGCACAGCATTTTACGCCCACTACAATCATACTTGCTCAACAACCACACAGGTTACACTGACGGTGGCCATATAAAACAACTTTAACACTCTTACTAATAATGCGCCACACTGTTTCGGGAGAACATCTGCACCGTAACACAACATAAACACAACAGAACAAATACCCAGAATCCCATGCAGCCCTAACTCTTCCGGGCTACATTATACACCCCCGTTACCAAACCCCACACACCTCAACCGACACACGGGGGGGGTTGATGTGTGAGGGAGCAGGGTTGGGGTGGGGGCGGGGTTTGGTGGTAGCGGGGGTGTATAATGTAGCCCGGAAGAGTCAGGGCTGCATGGGATTCTGGGTATTTGTTCTGTTGTGTTTATGTTGTGTTAAGGTGCAGATGTTCTCCTGAAATGTGTTTGTCATTCTTGTTTGGTTTTGGTTCAAAGTGTGGCGCATTATTAGTAAGAGTGTTAAAGTTGTTTTATATGGCCACCGTCAGTGTAACCTGTGTGGTTGTTGACCAAGTATGGCTTGCTATCACTTACGTGTGCAAGCAGAAGATGCATACAACAAGAGGCTGGGCTGGCACGCTGCTTATACAGATTGTAGGGGGCGCTAAATGCTATACCATCATAGCACGCCCTTATTATTATATTAAGGGTGAAAATCGGAGAATATTAATTCCGGAGGTTTTCTGCGAGAGGCACTAAAATTCGGAAGTCTCCCGGGAAAATCGGGGGATCGGCAAGTATGCAGCTGAGCCGCATCAGAGTGATCAAAGAGCCGCATGCGGCTCCGGAGCCGCGGGTTGCCGACCCCTGGTATATGCAAATAAAAGTCTTGTTCAAACCTGTATCCCGGGCTCCCGAAGATCTGTCGGCCTCAGGAGAACCCACCACTCCAAGAGACGTTCACACAGGCCTTCTCGACCAAAATCAGTGTGTGACTTCACCAATGTGCTTTTGGAAGAATGGTGGAAAATTGCTATAAAGACACTCCGCAACCTTGTGGACAGCCTTCCCAGAAGAGTTGAAGCTGTAATAGCTGCAAAAGGTGGAGCCTGAACCCTATGGGTTAGGAATGGGATGGCACTTCAAGTTCATATGTGAGCCAAGGCAGGTGGCCAAATACTTTTGGCAATACAGTGTACATACGCACACATACCCCCAACCCTACCCTGCACCTTCGCTGCTCCCACCGCCCCCCTGTTGCAAGTTTGAGGTCTTATGTGCTGCAACATGTGTTCTTTTGTGCTTATTTTTGCTTGAGGTTTTTTTCCTGGTATGAAACTGAGACCCCCCCTCCCACCGCCATAGAAGCTTAGTTTGGGACCTGTTTTTTTATCCCCGTCTTTCTTCCTCCCCCCCCCATGTTTCACTTTCCTACCTTTTTTTAATCATCCCTCACATTCCTGTTCTGTATACCCTGTAACTGTATATTGTATGTCTGCCGATGGACGCTTGTACTAGAAACTCATGTCATTGTATTGTTTTAAGTGCAATAACAATAAAGTTATATTCTATTCACAAGAAAAAAAGGTAATTTAAACTACAGTAAGATTACCATATTTAAAACAATAATACATCATATTTGGCTGATAAGGATGATACTCGAAACCGATTTTCCCGGTTGTTCGATAAGAAAAGAACCGAGTCCTCGGACTCCAATCCCTTTTTGAGAACCGGTACCCGTTATCGAGACCACTATAGTAAAGAAAAAGAGTTGGTTCTTTATTCGAATCCCTGGGAACGAATCCCGTCCCGACCAGAAATGCCCCTAGAGACATCACAAGAAATGATGTCACGTAGCTCAGTCATTAGGCGCAGATAGGGAAAGCAGGAAAAACAATGGACCGGAAAAAGCGCTCCAAGGTGTGATAAAGTTCAAAACAAAAGGTATAATCCAATGAATAACTTTACTGAGAGATTTGAGCAGGGTACAAACACATGACGAACACTTTTACGACCAACCGAAAACATAGCAACCAGGCTAGCAACGCACCTCCTTTACGGCAGCTGTCGCAATGTTCTTAAAGCAACCGCAGCACATACATATATATACAACATATCTCCCTTTTTTAACTTTTGTTTTTCTTTCCTTGTAAACAAAACAAAATCACACTGTATATGTGTTGTCTGTCTAATTATAAATCATGCAGACGAGGCGTGTTGGCTGAGTTCTTGACGTTTACTTTCACAGCGTGCTCATAACCTCATTCTTAGCTGCCGGGTGATGACATGCAACAACACTTTTCGGGGCTATCGCGCATGCTCGTCACTCCCGTTGCATGCTGGGTAGTGTAGTTGTTATATTCCCTAGCTCGGGGGTCGGCAACCCGCAGCTCCGGAACCGCATGCGGCTCTTTGATCACTCTGATGCGGCTCAGCTGCATACTTGCCGACCCCCCGATTTTCCCGGGAGACTTCCGAATTTCAGTGCCTCTCGCAGAAAACTCCCGGGATTTATATTCTCCGATTTTCACCCTTACAATAATAATAAGGGCGTGCCATGATGGTACAGCATTTAGCGCCCTCTACAATCTGTTTAAACAGCGTGCCAGCTCAGCCTCTTGTTATATGCATCTTTTGCTTGCACACGTAGGTGACAGCAAGGCATACTTGGTCAACAGCCACACAGGTTACACTGACGGTGGCCATATAAAACAACTTTAACACTCTTACTAATAATGCGCCACACTTTGAACCAAAACCAAACAAGAATGACAAACACATTTCGGGAGAACATCTGCACCTTAACACAACATAAACACAACAGAACAAATACCCAGAATCCCATGCAGTCCTGACTCTTCCAGGCTACCCCTGCTACCACCAAACCCCCCCCCCCCCCCCCCCCCCTCTCTGTGCAACGGTTGAGGTGGGCGGGGTTTGGTAGCGGGGGTGTATAATGTAGCCCGAAAGAGTTAGGGCTGCATGGGATATTTGTTCTGTTGTGTTTATGTTGTGTTATGGTGCAGATGTTCTCCCGAAATGTGTTTGTCATTCTTGTTTGGTGTGGGTTCACAGTGTGGCGCATTATTAGTAAGAGTGTTAAAGTTTTTTATACTGCCATCGTCAGTGTAACCTGTGTGGTTGTTGACCAAGTATGCCTTGCTGTCACTTACGTGAGCAAGCAGAAGCCCCATTCAACGTGTGGCTGGTCCGGCACGCTGGTTGTAGTGGGCGCTAAATGCTGTACCATCACGGCACGTTCGAAAGAACAGTTGCCTTGAAATTCGTAGTCTGCCGGAAAAATCGGGAAGGTTGACAAGTATGATGCTGTCAAGCGCCGTTCATATAAAACCTGCGGGCCGCACTAACATTCAATTTTCATATTAAGGTGTGGGCCGCGTGTCTTAGAACTTTGGTTTATGCATAGCGCAAAGCAAAAAAAAAACTTTGTATGCAGTGTTATTTCATTTTAAATTTCAAAAGATTTTTGTGGCTCCCATTGTTTTCTTTAATTTGTGAAACTGGTCAAAATGGCTCTTTGACTGGTAAAGGTTGCCGACCCCTGCCCTAGCTCATAACATCACATCTTTCCCCCTATAAAGAAATAATGTTAACTCAAAAAAGTGTATTTCTTTTTTTTAGCTTTAACTATTCATTTTTTTAGCATTGTAACCACATTTGCAAACAACTTTTCTCTTCATAGAATTTTCTTTCAATAAAGAAATAAAGTGCAACAATGTCAAAGCATCATAACAAACAGTTATGTCAAATAGCAGCAGAAGTGCACTTTTTGGAGAGCTGTATTATTTTCTGTTTTGTGCCCTAGGGACTGATTTTATTTAACACTATATTATAATTTATACACCTATAGTGATCACAGAGACAGGTTGTTTTTGTGTTGCTGTATATATTTGTTTTTCTGAAAAATCCCACTTAATATACTTTGGGTAACAACAGTCAATATTTATTTATTTTATTTTATTTTTTTAGGGGGGGTAACAGTCAATATTTATTTATTTATTAGATTCAATTGTTTTCTTATATAATAAAAGTGAGCTTTTGTTAAACCAAATATTGTGTGTTTTTTTCCATATACAACAACCTATCTGGACTCGATAAGAGAACCGATAAGGAATCGGTTCAATAAAAGGATTCGATAATAGGCTCGAACTCGATAATTTCTTATCAAACATCATCCCTATTGGCTGATTTACTGCGACAAAACATAATCCGAAGTGAACATAACGGCTATGACAGAGGCTTCTATTAGAGCCAACTTTAGGGTGGTGAGGACTCTCTGACTTTCTGACATTCCAGTTGAAATTTCTGACTCGGAACTTGGAAAAACACAACTGGAATGCACCATTAGTACTCTTTAAAAGGACGGTTTGCAACTTGCTCGTATTTCATCAAGGGACTATTCCTGGATTGCATTTGTGCACTGATTTCACAGAGAAGTAGCAACTCTTATGCTCTGAGATCCAACCATCAGCTGTTGCTCTCTGTCCTTTTTGCTCGCACTGAGCTGGGGAAAAAAGCTTTTGTCCATGCAAGCTCCTTGTGCTTGGAACATGCTACAATGTTTATCCTTAAAAGCTTTTACATCTAAACTGAGAGCATTTGAAGGAGCCTCAGCTATCTGTAACAGTTCGACTTAATGTGAATGTCATTTTGGTAACACTTTAGTATGGGGAACATATTCACCATTAATTAGTTACTTATTAACATGCAAATTAGTAACATATTGGGTCTTAATTAGTCATTATTAAGTACTTATTAATGCCTTATTCTGCATGGGCTTATTATACAACTAACCCTAACCCTGTCACCCTAACCCTAACCCTCTAACCCTAACCCTAACCTTCTAACCCTAACCAAATGACTCTAACTTAAGTCTTTGTTACTTAGAATATGTTCCCCATACTAAAGTGTAAGTAAAAGTAAAGTATGCGGGAGGCAGCGTGTAGGTAAAAAGGTATCTAACACTTAAACCAAAAATAAACAAACCAAGTGCCGCTGAGAAAAGGCATCGAAGAAAAACGAAAGTAAAACTGAACTGGCTGCAAAGTAAACAAAAACAGAATGCTGGACGACAGCAAAGACTTACAGCGTGTGGAGGAGACAGCATCCCCAAAGTACGTCCTGTACATGACATAACAATCAACAATGTCCCCACAAAGAAGGATAGCGTCCGCACAACTTAAATAGTCTTGATTGCCAAAACAAAGCAGGTGCGGGGAATAGCGTTCAAAGGAAGACATGAAACTGCTCCAGGAAAATACCAACAAAAGAGGAAAAGCCACCAAAATAGGAGCGCAAGACACTACACACAGGAAAACACCAAACCAGTAATTATAATCTGCAAAAGAGCCGTTGTTGACTGTCTGTGATGTCTAGAGCTCGGCACAGTAACCGTGTAATACTCTTCCATATCAATAGGTGGCAACAGGAATCTAATTGCTATGTAGATGTCGGGAACATGGTTTGTCGTGATTATAATATACAGGAGGCAGGGTTTAGGTAAAAAGGTATCTAACACTTAAACCAAAAATAAACAAACCGAGTGCCTCTAAGAAAAGGCATTGAAGAAAAACGAAACTAAAACTGAACTGGCTGCAAAGTAAACAAAAACAGAATGCTGGACGACAGCAAAAACTTACAGCGTGTGGAGCAGACGGCGTCCACAAAGTACGTCCGTACATGACATGACAATCAACAATGTGCCCACAAAGAAGGATAGCCTCCGCACAACTTAAATAGTCTTGAATGCCAAAACAAAGCAGGTGCGGGGAATAGCGTTCAAAGGAAGACATGAAACTGCTACAGGAAAATACCAACAAAAGAGGAAAAGTCACCAAAATAGGAACGCAAGACACTACACACAGGAAAACACCAAACCAGTAATTATAATCCGCAAATGTGCCGTTGTTGACTGTCTGTGATGTCTAGAGCTCGGCAGAGTAACCGTGTAATACTCTTCCATATCAGTAGGTGGCAACAGGTAGCTACCGTAATTGCTTTGTAGATGTCGGGAACATGGTTTGTCGTGATCACAATATGCGGGAGGCAGTGTGTCGGTAAAAAGGTATCTAACACTTAAACCAAAAATAAACAAACCGAGTGCCTCTAAGAAAAGGCATTGAAGAAAAACGAAACTAAAACTGAACTGGCTGCAAAGTAAACAAAAACAGAATGTTGGACGACAGCAAAGACTTACAGCATGTGGAGCAGACGGCGTCCACAAAGTACGTCCGTACATGACATGACAATCAACAATGTTCCCACAAAGAAGGATAGCGTCCACACAACTTAAATAGTCTAGATTGCCAAAACAAAGCAGGTGCGGGGAATAGCGTTCAAAGGAAGACCTGAAACTGCTCCAGGAAAATACCAACAAAAGAGGAAAAGTCACCAAAATAGGAGTGCAAGACACTACACACAGGAAAACACCAAACCAGTAATTATAATACACAAAGAAGCCGGTGTTGACTGTCTGTGATGTCTAGAGCTCGGCACAGTAACCGTGTAATACTCTTCCATATCAATAGGTGGCAACAGGTATCTAATTACTATGTAGATGTCGGGAACATGGTTTGTCGTGATTATAATATGCGGGAGGCAGGGTTTAGGGAAAAAGGTGTCTAACACTTAAACCAAAAATAAACAAACCAAGTCCCGCTAAGAAAAGGCATCGAAGCAAAACGAAACTAAAACTGAACTGGCTGCAAAGTAAACAAAAACAGAATGCTGGATGACAGCAAAGACTTAAAGCCTGTGGAGCAGCAGACGGCGTCCAAAAAGGACATCCGTACATGACATGATAATTAACACCAAAATAGGAGCGCGAGACAAGAACTAAAACACTACACACAGGAAAACAGCAAAAAACTCCAAATAAGTCAGGGTGAGATGTGACAGGTGGTGACAGTACACCTACTTTGAGACAAGAGCTATAGTACAATTGCAAGAACAACTTTTTATTGTCAATATTGGCTGCTGAGTTTAATTTTTTGATGTTTTCTGCTGTGCCTCGGGATTTTTTCAATGAAAAAAATGTGCCTTGGCTCAGAAAAGGTTGAAAAACCCTGGCTTAGGTTACCATTATTTGTTTTACAGAATATATTTTTTTCAAAAGTTACAATTACTATTTAGGAAAAAATCTCCTGAATACGACCAAACACAGCCCGCGTACCACCCGTGATTACTCGGACCACATTTTGAGAAGCGGCGATGTAAATCATCAACAAGATGCATGAACACATCATCCCGAGGTGTCGAGTTCTTCCCGGCCAGCCTGCGACATTCCTCATGGAGCCTGAAGTCTGATTAAAGTCTGCAGAAGGTCTGTCACTTCCCAGCGGGTCAGTCGGGATAAATTTGACGCAGTTTGACCTCCATGCTGGCGTATCGCTGACGTTCCCCGCCTCCCTTTGGTGCTCCTAAGTCATACGTGACTAACCGACTGAGTGCACTGACTACTTCTTTTGTCACCTCACTTGTCAAATACCAGAGCAGAAATGAGGAGGAACGTGAAGAAAAAAGATTCCTATTATTCCAATTACCGTATTTTTCGGACTATAAGTCACAGTTTTTTTCATAGTTTGGCCGGGCTCCAGTGCGACTTATATATGTTTTTTTCCTTCTTTATTATGCATTTTCGGCAGGTGCGACTTATAGTCCAAAAAATACGGTATGCACTTTGCCAGTAACTTTCCTCACACATTCTGGTCAATCGGCGTCATTTTCTCCTATCAAATGTAACTTTGAGGGGTCCTCGAACATGCACATCAACAGTCTAATCAAAACTTATATTTGTTTGTTTTGTAGAAGAAGCAGCAATATGTAACTATTTATTGTTGTTCAAATGTACTTTAACTTCCTGTCTACAGCGCTGAGCCTTCTTGGTAACATATAGTATACATACATTTAGCAAGTTAAAGTTAAAGTACCAATGATTGTCATTGGTGATATTTGACCTCTGCATTTGACCCATTCCCTTGTTCACCCCCTGGGAGGTGAGGGGAGCAGTGGGCAGCAGCGGTGGCTGCGCCCGGGAATTAGTTTTGGTGATTTAACCCCCAATTCCAACCCTTGATGCTGAGTGCCAAGCAGGGAGGTAATGGCATACTTGCCAACCTCGAGACCTCCGATTTCGGGAGGTGGGGGGTGGGGGCGGGGGGCGTGGTTGGGGGCGTGGTTAAGAGGGAAGGAGTATGTTTATAGCTAGAATTCACCAAGTCAAGTATTTCATATATATATATATATATATATATATATATATATATATATATATATATGTCTTAATAAGGTTATCCAAAAAATAGTGCTCGATACCGTAGTAGAGCGCAATATATGTATGTGTGGGAAAAAAAATCACAAGACTATTTCATCTCTACAGGCCTGTTTCATGAGGGGGGGTACCCTCAATCATCAGGAAATCTCCTGATGATTGAGGGTACCCCCCTCATGAAACAGGCCTGTAGAGATGAAATAGTCTTGTGATTTTTTTTCCCACACATATATATATATATATATATATATATATATATATATATATATATATATATGTATATATACACATATATGTTTATATATATATATATATATATATTTATATATATATATATATATATATATATATATATATATATATATAACAAAAATAAATACATATTTATAGCTAGAATTCACTGAAAGTCAAGTATTTCTTATATATATATATATATACAGTATATATATATATATATACATATATATAGGGCTGAAACGACGCGTCGACGTAGTCGACGTCATCGGTTACGTAAATACGTCGAGGACGTTTTTGTTCGTCGACGCGTCGCATATTTACGTCACACTACCGTCATGGCGGAGCGCAAAGCAGACGATGCGAGCGGTGCGAGCGAGGGGAAAAAAGCACGCCAAAAGTCGTCAAAAGTGTGGGAGTATTTCAATAAACGGCCTAAGAAGAAACGCTACTTTTACTCCGCTACTTTTATCTACATTCAGCTCGCTACTCGCTACTCATTTTTATCGATCTGTTAATGCACGCTTTGTTTGTTTTGGTCTGTCAGACAGACCTTCAAAGTGCCTGCCTTACTGGTGACGTTTCACTTCGTTCCACCAATCAGATGCAGTCACTGGTGACGTTGGACCAATCAAACAGAGCCAGGGGTCACATGACCTGACTGGCTCCGAGCTAACTTCGGGTGTTACCATTTAGTGGTCAATTGTACGGAATATGCACTGTACAGTGCAATCTACTAATAAAAGTTCCAATCAATCAATCAAAAGTGTGAAGGAAAAAAGACCCTTTTTTTATTTCAACCGTAAAGACTGACTGCACATTTCCTGTTTTCACAATAAAAGTCCCGCTCCATCGCGCCTGCGCTTTCAAAATAAGAGTCTCCGAAAGCCAGCGCAAACAAGCTAGCAAGCTACGGAGTTTGCCGCCAATGTATTTCTTGTAAAGGGTATAAAAACGAATATGGAAGCTGGACAAACAAGATGCCAAATAACAACCACTTTCATGTGGTATTAGACAGAAAGGAGGAACTTTTTTTCTCCTCCATTTGAAAACGTGGACGTTACCAGCACTGCTTCCTGATTACAATCAATGCAAGTCATCAGAATCAGGTAATACACCAACTTATATTCTTGTCTTCATGAAAGAAAGGAATCTATATGTTAAACATGCATGTATAATTATTAAAACACCTTTAACATGTAAACAAAAACGGCAAAATAAATAAATATAAATGATATACTGTATATATCAATGTATGTATATATATATATATATATATATATATATATATATATATATATATATATGTGTGTGTGTGTGTGTGTGTGTGTGTGTGTGTGTGTGTGTGTGTGTGTGTGTATATATATACACATATATATATATATATATATATATATGTGTGTGTGTGTGTGTGTGTGTGTGTGTGTGTGTGTGTATGTGTGTGTGTGTGTGTGTGTATATATATATATATATATATATATATATATATATATATATATATATATATATATATATATATATATATATATATATATGATATGTGTGTGTATGTTACTCAGTACTTGAGTAGTTTTTTCACAACATACTTTTTACTTTTACTCAAGTAAATATTTGGGTGACTACTCCTTACTTTTACTTGAGTAATAAATCTCTAAAGTAACAGTACTCTTACTTGAGTACAATTTCTGGCTACTCTACCCACCTCTGCTAATAATGTTGTTGTATGCACACTGTGTCGAGCGGAAATGGCCTATCATAGCAGCACAACGGCAGCGTTCTTGCCATCACCATCAACTAGTCAATCGTCCGCGTGAGTATACGTTGTCATCATTACACAAAAACATGAATGTGTCATTTGTATCTGCGTTGTAAATTCATAAACTAAAGCACCGTTTCGCTCTGAGAGGAGCGTTTGGCGTGCCTGTTCAGTGTTTACAAAGACGCGCTCCTCTTTAACGCTAACGTTAATTAGTTGTGCAAATACCTTTTACAACATTAACAATTACGTATACTATGTACAAACGAACAATTAACTTTCACTTTAATCATACTATCATTGTTGTGTTATTAAGCAAAATAAGCAAAAGTTTTACTTTTGTTGAAATGTTTACACTGTTGTTACAGAATATTTCGTTTTGCACTTTTTTGTATTGGATGTTTATCTTTATTTTTGCACATTTTAGCAAATAAGCAATACTTTTACTTTTGTTGAAATGTTTACACTGTTGTTACAGAATATTTCCGTTTTGCACTTTTTTGAATTGGATGTTTATCTTTATTTTTGCACATTTTAAAGCAAAATAAGCAATACTTTTACTTTTGAAATGCTTATACTATTGCAGAATATTAAGATTTGCACTGGATGTTTACTTTTATATTTGCACATTAAAAGCAAATAAGCTACTTTTAATTTTGTTAAATGTTTACATTGTTACAGAATATTTTGTCATGTTGTTGTCAATGTTGACTGAGTGGCCATACTTTTTTTTTTGTAAATAAAAGCCATGCCTTTTGAAAAAACTGGCCTACATTTATTTTTTCATCTTCATTTTAAATTTAAAAAAATAATCGGTAAAAGGAAAAATAATCTATAGATTAATCGAAAAAATAATCTATAGATTAACCGATTAATCAAAAAAATAATCTATAGATTAATCGATAGAAAAATAATCGTTAGCTGCAGCCTTACATATATATGTATATATATATATATATAAGAAATACTTGACTTTCAGTGAATTCTAGCTATAAAAATATATATTTTGTATTATATATATATATATATATATATATATATATATATATATATATATATATATATATATATATTTAAAAATAAAATAAATACTTGAATTTCAGTGTTCATTTATTTACACATATACACACACATAACACTCATCTACTCATTGTTGAGTTAAGGGTTGAATTGTCCATCCTTGTTATTCTCTGTCACTATTTTTCTAACCATGCTGAACACCCTCTCTGATGATGCATTGCTGTGTGGCACGCACAAAAATGTTTTCATCAAATGTACTAGATGGCCGTATTGTCACAACATTGCTGTTTACGGCAGACAAACTGCTTTACTGTAGACAAAAACGTGACTGCTGTGTTGTTACCGCGCTGGGAGGACGTTAATGAAACTGCCTAACAATAAACCCACATAAGAAACCAAGAACTCGTCCTCGATCATTCTACAGTTATAATGATTGGGCAGGCACGTTGTTTATATTGTGGGAAAGCGGACTCAGGTCCACATGGAGCTGGAGGGGCATAGGTGGATTAATGAACGGGCCTACCGGGCCCAGGCACAGGGGGCCAGAGGCCCCAAGGGGCCAGGCCAACTTGGCCCCGCGGCCGCGACGCATGCAAAACTACTTTTGCAAAAATAATAATCTTAGGCCCCAAGGGGCCAGGCCAACTTGGCCCCGCGGCCATGATCCATAGAGGGTCAGAGGCCCCAAGGGGCCAGGTCAACTTGGCCCCGCGGCCGCGACCCACAGAGGGCCAGAGGCCCCAAAGGGCCAGGCCAACATGGCCCCGCGGCCATGATCCATAGACGGTCAGAGGCCCCAAGGGGCCAGGTCAACTTGGCCCCGCGGCCACGACCCACAGAGGGTCAAAGGCCCCAAAGGGCCAGGCCAACTTGGCCCCGCGGCTGCGACCCACAGAAGGCCAGAGGCCCCAAGGGGCCAGGTCAACTTGGCCCCGCTGCCACGATCCATAGAGGGTAAGAGGCCCCAACGGGCCAGGTCAACTTGGCCCGTTGCGACCCACAGAGGGCCTGAGGCCCCAAGGGGTCAGGCCAACTTGGCCCCGCGGCCACGATCCATAGAGGGCCAGAGGCCCCGAGGGGTCATGCCAACTTGGCCCCGATCCATAGAGGGTCAGAGGCCCCAAGGGGCCAGGCCAACTTGGCCCCGCGGCCACGATCCACAGAGGGCCAGAGGCTCTCAATCATTATTATCAAAGCTAATTCTCAAATTGGATCACACAACCTCACTCACATATTCTTTATCAATTATTAAAGGTTGTTTCTGAATTTTGATCACAGAACCTAATGCAAATATTCTTGATTGATTGGCAAAGCTCATTCTCAAATTTTGATTACACAACCTTACTCTGACAAATTATCATTATCAAAAAGCTCTATCTCGAATTTGGATCACAGAATCTCACTCAAGTATTCTTAGCTGTGCCCCTCCCCCATCGAGTCTTTCATAAACCGGTCTGTTCTTTTAGAATCTCCTCATTTGGTACTTTGAACTCGTGAGTGACTGCTCAAAATTTGGTTTCCTTTCCCTCAGTTCAGACTCAGAGATAATTTGAAATCATTCCACAAGAAGTTTAACGCGCACACACACACGACACGCACACACTTGAGTTGAGCATTAATTGGAAATTCTTATATTTTCCATTTTGCTGTTATTATCAGCATCTTCCCATTTTGTCCTTTTCTTTCAAAAAAGTTTACAGTCTGACATTTGTCACTGCTGTCAGTTAATAACTTTTTGGTCTTTGACCCATTTTGTCATTTTCTCTATTCGATCGTCACTGACCACTCTCTCCTGTCTGGCAGACATCGTTGCTGCCATCATAGCCAGCAAGCTGCCTGCAGATAGCAACATTTTGGTGTCCTTTGTGAAAATATTTAGAAAGTAGACAAAAGTACACAAAGTTGTACAACTATTATCTTTATGATCTTTTTTGTTGTTTGTTTGTTTCTCTGTTACTGTGTGTGGCCAATTAAGCGACTTTTGGCCATACCTGGCTGGTGACATTTAGCGACTTTCTGGTTGTTGTTAAAATTAATAATAGCAACAGTTCTCTTCATCTTAATGCAATTTATTGTGTCTGTCTCTCCACATTTTGCCATTAGGTACTTTGAGCTCTTGTTGGTCAGTCACTCTAAGGTACATTGTTGCTGCCATCATAGCTAGCAAGCTGCCTGCAGATAGCGACATTTTGGTGTCCTTTGAGAAATATTAAGAAAGAAGACAAAAGTACAAGACATTGTACGATTACTATCTTTTTAAAAATTATTTGTTTCACTGTCAGTGTGATTGAGCGACTTTACCGCTAGATTTCGCGTCTTTTGGCCATACCTGGCTAGCGACTGAAAACATCATTTAGCGACTTTTTGGTTGTGAAGATAAGTGGTAAAAGCAGATCTGCCTGTTGGTCTTCCCACATTTTGCCATTTGGTACTTTGCACTCTTGTTGGTCACTCCAAGGCATTTGTCCCTGCCTTCAGCTAGTCACTTGGCTCTTTTGAAATTTATTTCACTGTAATTGGCTCTCTCTTTCTCCTCAGTACAAATCAGTCTGTTCCCTTGCCATTCATCACTGACCACTCCGCTCTCCTGTCTGTCAGACATTGTTGCTGCATGCAGATAGCTTGGGGTCCTTAGTGAAAATATCAGAAGAGAAAAGTACACAATTATCTTAATCATCTTTTTTTATTCACTGTCAGTCCTTCAGTGAGTCCCAGTGTGTTGGCGATTAAGCAACGTTGGCATTCGATTTAGAGACTTTTGGCCATACATGACTGGCGACTCAAAACGTCATCTAGTGACTTTCGCTGTCTGAGTTTAGCATTGATTGGAAATCTGTTATCAGTTCTTATAGAAATCAGCTGATTTCTGCTTTTGACTGTTAATGCTAGATTGCTAGTTTTGAAAATTGCATCACTCACACACACACACACACACACACACACACACACACACACACACACACACACAGTTGGTTAAGCTGTTGTGATAGGCAAAGAGCCAATGTGCACAGAAAGAAGGGAAATATGGATCATAAACGTCTAAGTGGAGGAGCTAGAAAAAAAATTCAGCAAGAAAAGAAAAAAAAGGAATCAGTTTTACTTGAGAGTGTTCCAAATATCTCCAGCTTCTTCAGTACAAAGACATCTGCTGAAAGCAATTCTATAAATGCTACTGCAAATTCAGCTAAGGTTAGCAATGCACCTGAGCTAGCATGTAGCTCCCAAGATCCTGAGACCACTACAAGTGTACGCACTGAACCAAATGCTTCGGATGCTAATGATTCAACCAACTCAGCAGTAGCCAGTTGCTTGGATGAATGTGAGGTCACTGCACCTCTGGACAGCATAGAAAATGAGTTGAATCTTTCTTCAACACCATCTACAGTGACAACTCTACCTAGTGATCCCGCTAAATGGGATGATACCCTCACTGAGTCAATGAAGGAAGTTCTTATTCAAAGAGGTGCAAAATCATTTCACAACCGTCACAGCCATTATCCAGCTTCTGTGAGGAACAGTGGGCTAGGAGGCAAAACCCGATGCCTAAACAATGAACATTTTACTTCACACCTGCCCAATGGACAACGAGTACAAAGAGAGTGGATGATGTACTCTCCCTCTACTGGTAATGTTTACTGCTTTGCATGCAAACTGTTTTCCCCAAAAACGCATTCTTTTGTGACAGGCTATTGTGATTGGAAACACTCAGAAAGATTTGGTGAACATGAGCGAAGTGCTGAGCACATAACCTGCATGCAAGCAGTCTTGAACCGCGCCACAGGTGCCACAGTTGATGCAGACCTGTTCAAACAGTTTCAGGCAGAGAGCAGCTATTGGAGGCAGGTGTTACAAAGAGTTGTTGCAGTCATTAAATTCCTTGCAGAAAGGGGCCTTGCATTTAGGGGTAAAAATGAATCGTTAGGGTCTCCTCTCAATGGGAACTACCTTGGTATTCTGGAGGTCCTGGCTGAATTTGATCCCTTTCTAAAGGATCACATCAGAAAGTTTGGGCAGATGGGTCGAGGTAATACCTCATATCTGTCCTCCACCATTTGTGAGGAATTCATTGAATTGATGGGTGCAAAAACCAAACAGGCTATAGCAGATGAACTGCAAGCAAGCAAATACTACTATATCATTGTGGATTCAACCCCAGATTTATCTCATGTGGACCAATTGACATTCATATTCCGTTTTGTTAGCAAAGAGGGCAGTGTTGTTGAACGCTTTGTGGGTTTTGAGCCCATTACTAGCCATACAGGTGAAAGTTTGGCTAACTGTGTCATGTCTGTGTTGGAAAATCTAGGGTTAGAGCTGTCAAATTGCAGGGGGCAGGCTTATGATAATGCCAGCAACATGTCAGGGAGGTATAATGGGTTGCAGGCTCACTTAAAGAAAAGCAACCCATTAATACACTATATTCCATGTGCAGCTCACTCTTTGAATTTGGTGGGAGTCAACAGCATTGACAGATGTGGAAATGAAGTCTCTAAGTATTTTGACTTGATTCAGTCTATTTACAACTTCACAACTGCATCCACACACCGATGGGACAGGGTATTTGGCAATTCCAACATAGATCTCACACTTAAAGCTTTATCGAACACGCGTTGGAGTTGCCGTGCAGAATCTACCAAAGCACTGTGGCAGAACTACAGTAAAATAAGAGCAGCACTACAGGGTATTTCCACTGATGACACAGAGAAACGAGACACACAAACTGAAGCTGACAGTTTAGTGCGGAAGCTGGATTCACTTGAGATGGCCTTCATGGCAGGCTTTTGGGACACTGTTCTGTCCAGATTTCAGGCCACAAGTCTGCAACTTCAAAAAGCAGACATGGACCTTGGTACAGCAGTTAGATTGCTGGAATCTCTGCGCACCTTTGTTCTCTCCCAAAGAGATCTATTTGATCATTTTGAGCAGAAAGCCTTAAACATGTTGGGTGGCACCCCATCTTACAGGGCTGAACGGACGAAGAAACGTAAAAAGTTTGCTGATGAATCAGCATCCCCAGATGTTGTGCTTGAGGGAAGGCAACTGTTTCAAATAGAGACATTTATTGCCTCTATTGATCAACTGAGTTCAAGCCTTATCACCGTCTGGAGGCTTACAAACATCTGAACAATTTGTTCAGTGTCCTTTTCTCTTTGGATACAGAGTCTAATGCTTCAGTCCTTCACAAGGCCAAGATTCTCACTGAATCATACTCATCTGACCTCAATGAAAGTCTTGGACAGGAGCTTATACAGTTCAAATCTTTTATACAGCTCAACAACACTGATGAGGAGAGG
Organism: Nerophis lumbriciformis; assembly: GCF_033978685.3. NCBI lineage: Eukaryota > Metazoa > Chordata > Actinopteri > Syngnathiformes > Syngnathidae > Nerophis > Nerophis lumbriciformis. The sequence continues at coordinate 40,921,712 of NC_084550.2, read as the reverse complement.
ACCCCTTCAGGACTGCTCAAAACAATAATACATTTTGGACTACAGCCTACGTTTCCTAATACATACATTGCGCTACAGATTTTTCTCACTCTACCGGTCAGTAACTGTGAGGGAGAACGCTCATTCTCTCTTTTGTCAAGAGTCAAAAATGAGCTGCGCACAAGAATGATTAAAATGCGTTATCTCTAATGGCAATTGAGAGTGAGCTGACAAGAGAGTTGGACTTCAATGATGTGGTGGATGATTTTGCGAAATTGAAAGCACGAAAGAAACCCCTTGCTTAAAGGTGCACTGTGTAAGATTTTTAGGTTGTTATTTCCAGAATTCACCCATTCACTAATGTTAGGCTACCTGTTTTCATGAATACTTACCACCACCATAAAATTCTAAGTATCCATTATGACTGGGAGAATTGCACTTTCGCCATTTCTGGGAACTGTCTGTCACCTGGATTCTGAAGATAGGATTGACTTTAGGCAGAAGCTTGGTGCTTTCTCTGGCAAACTGAACCTCAAGCTTCATTCTCTGCAGCTTTGCATTCTTGTTCAGACTTTCATCGACAAGGAACTTTTCAACTTCCCCACTATCGTGAAGGGGCCACCAAAAGATTTCAGTGTGTCCAGCATGTCTAGTCTCTTCTTCTCCTGTCTTTGAGCCATCTCTTGTTTCTCGTCAGCCCAACTCTCGAATTTTGCCTTCATGAGTTTACTCCAGTTGAGTTCAACCTCTCTTTTTGCTTGTGCTGCTGCCTTGAAACCTCTGAAGCTCCTGGCTCTTCTGTAAAATTATTGACCTATTGACTGCGTTCAGTGTGCCCAACTTCTTCAGTCTGTAGTCCACCTTGCCACATTGTCTCTCCATCCCAATGTTGTGCACAGGGGTGCCATCAATGTTACTAGCCTGTTCACTGACAGGGTCCATTGGGAAGGTCTCCTCATCCATCCCATAGTCCATCCTCTGCCTGGCCAGGACAGTCTTCAGATGGGGCAGCATGAGATCTGTCAGCTGCTTCACTTCATCCAAGTATTCGGCAGCCACGTCTGACACTGAGTTCAGGACATGTCCAGTGCCTGTCCAGCCACTATAGCATTCTTGCTGTCTACATCCAGATCCACCATGAAACTCTGTAGCACTTGCTCCATCTTCATATCGGCCTCCGCCAACCGCATCACTTTATTCATGGCACTGCTGAAGCCCAGTGTAGTGTGGGTGCCACAAAAGATCTGCCCTGCTGGTTTTTCCAAGTTGTTCATCTCTGCCAACAGCTTTGAAAAGCCTTTGTTGTGCTCTGTGCTGTCAGTCATATGTGCATCTACAAGTTTATAAACATCCTCCACATTGACTCCTCTGACCGACCCAAGTATTTCGAACCCCATATCCACTTGCATTTCTATGTCCTCAGTGGTCTCTCGGTGAATGGGTAAGACAGGCAGAGGAAATGGGCTATCTTGACCTGCATGCAGCCCTTGTACCATGAACTGGCCTACACCTTTCTTTGTGGTGCTCTCCGATGCATGTGTTATCATTTTACCTTTCTCCTTCTCCTCCTCAAGCTTTCCCACAAAATAGATACAGACTTTGAGCCTCAATTTGCTGCACAGCTGCCGTTATGCCAAAGTGTTTTCCTAAGATATTATTTTATTTTTAATGATAGAAGGGAGGAAAAGGGGGCAAAAATCATGTCCAATTTAGTTTTTTGGGTGGGGTGGGGGGTTTATTTCATGATAGGTACCAACTTCCAATACATAATATCTCTCAAATGACCCAATGCACCATCACTGAAGTGGGCGTAATCATTTTCCAAAATTTTTATTTTTAGGCCATTTATCCCCTCCCCCTACCTGTGTCTGTGTGAAACCCGTGCTTGTCTGTGTGGTATACCTAATAGTGTGTGTGCAGTATGTGCACTCTTCTGTACAGTACAGTGTGCATGTCTGTTCACAGTATACAGTATTTCTTGCATAGTGCGTGCGTGTGTGTGCGCGTGCACGCGCGGGGTTGAGGGGCCAAGACCATGTCAGGCCCAGGGGGCCAAAATTTCTTAATCCGCCCCTGTGGAGGGGGCGTGGCCTCCAGCTCCGCCTGAATTTCGGGAGATTTTCGGGAGAAAATTTGTCCCGGGAGGTTTTCGGGAGAGGCGCTGAATTTCGGGAGTTCCCGGAAAATCCGGGAGGGTTGGCAAGTATGGGTAATGGGTCCCATTTTTATAGTCTTTGGTATGACTCGCCCGGGGCTTGAACTCACAACCTACCGATCTCAGGGCGGACACTCCAACCACTAGGCCACTTTCCTTCATGTCAAGTCATCATTAAATGTCCCTGATATGTCAAAAGGCATTAATAAATCATCTTATTTTGCAATACCTCTAGAACTGATAACAGTAGTTCATATGCTCATTTCAAAATAAGATTTACAGCCCCGAAATCTTGTTATAGTTTTCATTTCCATGCCCCGCCCTCCACCGTTTGACCAATTAGAAGAGTATATGAATGTGTCACATCCATATGACAGGTGGTGGTCGGAGGGGCCGTAGGCGCAAACTGGCAGCCTCGCTTCCATCAGTCTACCCCAGGGCAGCTGTGGCTACAAATGTAGCTTACCACCACCAGGTGCGAATGAATGATGGGTTCCCACTTCTCTGTGAGCACTTTGAGTATCTAATAATAGAAAAGCGGGATATAAAATCTATTTCGTTATTATTATTATTATTATCCAGGTTGCCAGTTCGTCGAGCTACTGCCACTGGTTAAGTTACTAAACATGTCAGACCTTAGTCCATCTAAAAGTGATCATTCTCAACGTATTCATGACAAAGCCAGGAATAAAACCAGGATTTGTATCGGGGATGCCTTTGAAAGATGGAAACCATTTTTTCATCTGACGCCAAACTTGCTCATTTCCTCCTTGATAGGTAAGTCAGGCATTTACCATCTCTATGTGGATATGGGTAGTGTCAGTGCCTATTTCCTTCTCAATATTCTAAAATGCTGAGGAAATGGGTTCCAACATTAGCACGACTAATTGCGGTTATAGCCACCCTTTGCTCTGGTTACTGCTTTGCACACTCTTGGCATTCTCTCGATGAGCTTCAAGAGGTAGTCACCTGAAATGGTTTTCCAACAGTCTTGAACCCCTTGAAGCTCATGGAGAGAATGCCAATAGTGTGCAAAGCAGTAATCCGAGCAAAGGGTGGCTATTTTGAAGAAACTACAATACAAAACATGTTTTCAGTTGTTTCACCCTTTTTTTGTTAAGTACATAACTCCACATGTGTTCATTCTCAGTTTTGATGTGGCAATCTACAATGTAAATAGTCATGAAAATAAAGAAAGGTGTGTCCAAACTTTTGGCCTGTACTGTATATATGTCCATGTGATGTCATCTGACATCACATGGACAAAGATAAGATCTTCTGGAGGAAAATTCTGAGTTTAAATGAAACAAAAATGTTGCTGTTTGGTCACAATACCGAGCAGTATGTTTGGAGGAGAAAAGGTGAGGCCTGTCACGGCGTGGGGGTCTCAGCTTGCTGCAAGGTTTGTTCCCCCGGGATGCAAACGGATCACTCTGGACAGGACTTGCAGGTAGGAACATATTTTAATCTTGGAACTCAAAAGGGTACAAAAACGGAAAACAAGGCGAAGGAACAACGCGCTGATCGCACTTGAAAGAAAAACTAACACTTAGCGTAGACCAGTGTTTTTCAACCACTGTGCCGTGAGATACAGTCTGGTGTGCCGTTGGAGATGATCTAATTTTACCTATTTGGGTTAAAAATATTTTTTGCAAACCAGTAATTATAGTCTGCAAATGTGTTGTTGTTGAGTGTCGGCAGAGTAACCGTGTAATACTCTTCCATATCAGTAGGTGGCAGCCGGTAGCTAATTGCTGTGTAGATGTCGGAAACAGCGGGAGGCAGGGTGCAGGTAAAAAGGTGTCTAATGCTTAAACCAAAAATAAACAAAAGGTGAGTGCCCCTAAGAAAAGGCATTGAAGTTTAGGGAAGGCTATGCAGAACGAAACTAAAACTGAACTGGCTACAAAGTCAACAAAAACAGAATGCTGGACGACAGCAAATACTTACTGTGGAGCAAAGACGGCGTCCACAATGTACATCCGAACATGACATGACAATCAACAATGTCCCCACAAAGAAGGATAAAAACAACTGAAATATTCGTGATTGCTAAAACAAAGCAGATGTGGGAAATATCGCTCAAAGGAAGACATAAAACTGCTACAGGAAACTATACCAAAAAAAGAGAAAAAAACACCAAAATAGGAGCGTAAGACAAGAACTAAAACACTACACACAGGAAAACAGCGGCGTGATGTGACAGGTGGTGACAGTACACCTACTTTGAGACAAGAGCTATATTGATGCATAGTTGGTTATGCTTTAAAGTCATATCCAACAATTGCGACTTTTTACTGTCAACTGAGTTTCGTTTTTTAGTGATTTCTGCTGGTGGTGTGCCTCCGCATTTTTTCAACGCAAAAAAATGTGCCTTGGCTCAAAAAAGGTTGAAAAACACGTGCATGTAGCAAATACTTAGCATGAAACCAGACATGAAGCCAACAATGACGCCAGACTGAGCGTGGAGAGCAAGGTGACTAAATAGCTCTCTGATTAGTGGTCGACAGCAGCTGAGCGTGGGACCACTAACCAGAGGCAGGTGAAAATAATAAGTAGCTATGGTAACAAACTCAGGAGGTGCACAAACAGGAACAAAACTAACAGAAAACACAAAACATGATCCGGACCACGGATCATGACAAGACCATTAATCCCAGGAGCACCATCCCTACCGTCAAGCATGGTGGTGGTAGTATTATGCTCTGGGCTTGTTTTGCTGCCAATGGAACTGGTGCTTTACAGAGAGTAAATGGGACAATGAAAAAGGAGGATTACCTCCAAATTCTTCATGACAACCTAAAATCATCAGCCTGGAAGTTGGGTCTTGGGCGCAGTTTGTGTCAGGCTTGTCCCTGACAGTTTGACTGTGTTTTAGTTTTTCCTCTGCGTTTGTCTTAGTTTTCTGTCAGCGCTTTTATTTTGTCTTCATTTCCTGATTGTCTCCCTGAGTGCTGCTTCCCCTCAGATGTGGCTGATTGGCACCTGGCCACACCTGGTGTCAATCAGCCAGCTGTCATTTAAACCTGCCTTCCCCTCCAGTCAGGGCTGGATTATTGTCATTGTCGATGTCACTACTACCTGTCATAATACTTGTCGTTGTAGCTCTGTCTAGTTTTGTTCACTCTGCTCATGTCATAGTTCCTTCGTGTCACAGTAAGTGTTTTTGTTTCTTGTCGACAGTTAGCCTTTGTGCTATTTTAGTTCATAGCCAAGTTTGTTCTCTGCCTTGTGCGCGCCTTTTGTTTGTACCCTTTTGTTTTTGTTTTTTTGCAATAGTGTTCAATTAAATCATGTTTTCCCGCACAATGAGTTCCGCCTTCTCTGCATCTTGGGGTTCGTCACCAACATACTCTGACAGTTTGGGTGTTCCAACAGGACAATGACCCCAAACACACGTCAAAAGTGGTAAAGGAATGGCTAAATCAGGCTAGAATGAAGATTTTAGAATGGCCTTCCCAAAGTCCTGACTTAAACGTATGGACAATGCTGAAGAAACAAGTCCATGTTAGAAAGCCAACAAATTTCGCTGAACTGCACCAATTTTGTCAAGAGGAGTGGTCAAAAATTCAAGCAGAAGCTTGTGGATGGCTACCAAAAGCGTCTTATTGCAGTGAAACTTGCCAAGGGACATGTAAGCAAATATTAACATTGCTGTATGTATACTTTTGACCCAGCAGATTTGCTCACATTTTCAGTAGACCCATAATAAATTAATGAATGTTTTTTGTAACCAACAAGTATGTGCTCCAATCACTCTATCACAAAAAAATATATAATTTATATATGTATATATATATGTGTATTGTATTGAGACATTGTGGCAGGAAATACCCTGCAAGGCGCCCTCTTGCTGTTACTCCACCTTTTTGCATCCCCTGACGTCTTCATAGCGTCCGTGTCTCCACTGTGGATGAAAAAGATACCCTGTGTGTACATTTCAAGAGGAGCGCGGTATGCCAAGTCGAAGATGTTACGATGGTATCTCATCTCAGATAACACTCTGGTGGGGCCTGCAGGAACACACGCAATGTCAGTGGCAGACGCTTTCCTATAAAAACTTGTTTCATCTCTCCTGTGAATTCTAATGAAACGTTTTTTTTGTTGTTCTTTTCCGGATGGGATTCAGGTGGTGTAAGGGCTGAACACTGTGTTGTAATCATGAAGATGTGTGGCTATGGCAACCTGCTGAAATCATCAACACCATTGTTTCTATGCTTTCTATCAGCCAGAGGGATAGTGAGTAATCAGAACATGGTCATTTAGCCATGTAAAACAACCGTATTTCCTGACCTTTTCCCTTTATTTTGAGTCTTTTTTTTTTACACTATATTGCCAAAAGTATTTGGCCACCTGCCTTGATTCACGTATGAACTTGAAGTGCCATCCCATTCCTAACCCATAGGGTTCAATATGATGTCGGTCCACCTTTTTCAGCTATTACGCTTCAACTCTTCTGGGAAGGCTGTCCACGAGGTTGCGGAGTGTGTTTATAGGAATTTTCCACCATTCTTCCAAAAGCGCATTGGTGAGGTCACACTCGAGAAGGCCTGGCTCTCAGTCTTCGTTCTAATTCATCCCAAAGGTGTTCTATCGGGTTTATGTCAGGACTCTGTGCAGGCCAGTCAAGTTCATCCACACAAGACTCTGTCATCCATGTCTTTATGGACCTTTATACAAAAAAAGTTTGATCATATTATGCCAATACTGGCTCACCTGCACTGGCTTCCTGTGCACTTAAGATGTGACTTTAAGGTTTTACTACTTACGTATAAAATACTACACGGTCTAGCTCCAGCCTATCTTGTCGATTGTATTGTACCATATGTCCCGGCAAGAAATATGCGTTCAAAGAACTCTGGCTTATTAGTGATTCCCAGAGCCCAAAAAAAGTCTGCGGGCTATAGAGTGTTTTCTATTGGGGCTCCAGTACTATGGAATGCCCTCCCGGTAACAATTAGAGATGCTACCTCAGTAGAAGCATTTAAGTCCCATCTTAAAACTCATTTGTATACTCTAGCCTTTAAATAGACCCCCTTTTTAGACTAGTTGATCTGCCGTTTCTTCTGTTTTCTCCTCTGCCCCCCTCTCCCTTGTGGAGAGGGGGGCAGGGGGGGGGGACACAGGTCCAGTGGCCATGGATGAAGTGCTGGCTGTCCAGAGTCGGGACCCTGTGCATCGGTTGGGGACATATCTGCGCTGCTGACCCGTCTCCGCTTGGGATGGTCTCCTGTTGGCCCTACTATGGACTGGACTCTCACTATTATGTTAGATCCACTATGGACTGGGCTCTCACTATTATGTTAGATCCACTATGGACTGTACTCTCACTATAATGTTAGATCCACTATGGACTGGACTCTCACTATAATGTTAGATCCACTATGGACTGGACTCTCACTATTATGTTAGATCCATTATGGACTGGACTCTTACTATTATGTTAGATCCACTGTGGACTGGACTCTCACTATTATGTTAGATCCACTATGGACTGGACTCTCACTATTATGTTAGATCCATTATGGACTGGACTCTTACTATTATGTTAGATCCACTATGGACTGGACTCTCACTATTATGTTAGATCCACTATGGACTGGACTCTCACTGTTATGTTAGATCCACTATGGACTGGACTCTTACTATTATGTTAGATCCACTATGGACTGGACTCTTACTATTATGTTAGATTCACTATGGACTGGACTCTCACTATTATGTTAGATCCACTATGGACTGGACTCTCACACTATTATGTTAGATCCACTATGGACTGGACTCTCACTATTATGTTAGATCCACTATGGACTGGACTCTCACAATATTATGTCAGACCCACTTGACATCCATTGCATTCGGTCTCCCCTAGAGGGGGAGGGTTACCCACATATGCGGTCCTCTCCAAGGTTTCTCATAGTCATTCACATTGACGTCCCACTGGGTTGTGAGTTTTTCCTTGCCCTTATGTGGGCTCTGTACCGAGGATGTCGTTGTGGCTTGTGCAGCCCTTTGAGACACTCGTGATTTAGGGCTATATAAATAAACATTGATTGATTGATGATTGATTATACACAGGTGGCATCCTATGACAGTTCCAGGCTGGAAATCACTGAGAGCGGCCCATTCTTTCACAAATGTTTGTAGAAACAGTCTCCATGCCTAAGTGCTTGATTTTATATAACTGTGGCCGTTTAGTGATTAGGACACCTGGTTCTCATCATTTGGATGGGTGGCCAAATACTTTTGGCAATATAGTGTACTTTAGATCTGTGAATATGGACTTACTATCCACCGTAAGTGAGTCAACACGCATCTATGATTATATGAATGGCTGACAACATGTAAGTATTATATAGTGGTGGTAGCCTCTGGGGGTGTGGCTACACAAGTGCTTTCATACTGGGAAGCTGTGGTTCACTGAGGGAAACATGAGTTTTAACATATTCTTAAAGGGGAACATTATCACAATTTCAGAAGGGTTAAAACCATTAAAAATCAGTTCCCAGTGGCTTATTATATATTTCAAAGTTTTTTTCAAAATTTTACCCATCACGCAATATCCCTAAAAAAAGCTTCAAAGTGCCTGATTTTAACCATCGTCATATACACCCGTCCATTTTCCTGTGACGTCACATAGTGAAGCCAACACAAACAAACATAGCGGAAAGAACAGCAAGCTATAGCGACATTAGCTCGGATTCAGACTTGGATTTCAGCGGTTTAAGCGATTCAACAGATTACGCATGTATTGAAACGGGTGGTTGTAGTGTGGAGGCAGGTAGCAAAAACTAAATTGAAGAAGAAACTGAAGCTATTGAGCCATATCGGTTTGAACCGTATGCAAGGGAAACCGACGAAAACGACACGACAGCCAGCGACACGGGAGAAAGTGAGGACGAATTCGGCGATCGCCTTCTAACCAACGATTGGTATGTGTTTGTTTGGCATTAAAGGAAACTAACAACTATGAACTAGGTTTACAGCATATGAAATACATTTGGCAACAACATGCACTTTGAGAGTGCAGACAGCCCAATTTTCATCAATTAATATATTATGTAGACATACCCTCATCCGCTATCTTTTCCTGAAAGCTGATCCGTCCAGTTTTGGAGTTGATGTGAGCCAAAACATCCAGGGGGTTTTGCTCGCTCGTCTGCGGGAACAAACTGCCGCCATTGCTTGCCGTGCTACCGAGGTCCTTAGTCCCTGAATTGCTCACACACTCCGGCAGATTCAATGGGGGTCTGGCGGCAGATTTCTTTGACTTTATCGTTGGAAATGCATCTGCTTTGAGTGTCGCAGGATATCCACACATTCTTGCCATCTCTGTCGTAGCATAGCTTTCGTCTGTAAAGTGTGCGGAACAAACGTCCAATTTCTTGCCACTTTCGCATCTTTGGGCCACTGGTGCAACTTGAATCCGTCCCTGTTCGTGTTGTTACACCCTCCGACAACACACCGACGAGGCATGATGTCTCCAAGGTACGGAAAACAGTCGAAAAAATGGAAAATAACAGAGCTGATTTGACTCGGTGTTTGAGAAAATGGCGGATTGCTTCCCGATGTGACGTCACAACGTGACGTCATCGCTCCGAGAGCGAATATTAGAAAGGCATTTAATTCGCCAAAATTCACCCATTTAGAGTTCGGAAATCGGTTAAAAAAATATATGGTCTTTTTTCTGCAACATCAAGGTATATATTGACGCTTACATAGGTCTGGTGACAATGTTCCCCTTTAAGTCAATTCAAAGTGGATGACCTTGGTACTCATCACTCCTCTCAAGAGTTTTAATTCACCTCATGATGTTATTGGTTCTACAAAGGACAAACCCCAATTTAAACTTGTACGAACACTTCACTGTCTGAGAAACTCATATATTTACGCGAAAGTGTCTACAACAGGATGTGACGTCGCTTAAACCATACGTGCGACCCTCGTATGGTAAATATTTGGCCACCTGCCTTGACTCACATATGAACTTGAAGTGCCATCCCATAGAATTGTCCAAAATGTTTTGGTTTCCTGGAGCATTCAAAGTTCCTTTCACCGGAACTAAGGGGCCAAGCCCAACTCCTGAAAAACAACCACACATCATAATTCCTCCTCCACCAAATGTCACACTCGGCACAATGCAGTCCGAAATGTAGCGTTCTCCTGGCAACTTCCAAACCCAGACTGGTCCATCAGATTGCCAGATGGAAAAGTGTGATTCATCACTCCAGAGAAGGCGTCTCCACTGCTCTAGAGTCCAGTGACGGCGTGCTTTACACCACTGCATCCCACGCTTTGCATTGGACTTGGTGATGTATGGCTTAGATACAGCTGTCGGCCATGGAAACCCATTCCACAAAGCTCTCTGCGCACTGCACGTGGGCTAATTGGAAGGTCACATGAAGTTTGGAGCTCTGTAGCAACTGACTGTGCAGAAAGTCTTTGCACTATGCGCTTCAGCATCCACTGACCCCTCTCTGTCAGTTTACGTGGCCTACCACTTGGTGGCTGAGTTGCTGTTGTTCCCAAACTCTTCACTTTTCTTATAATAAAGTGGGCTTTGGAATATTTAGGAGCGAGGGAAATTTCACGACTGGATTTGTTGCACAGGTTGCATCCTATGACAGTTCCACGCTGGAAATCACTGAGAGCGGCCCGTTCTTTCACACATGTTTGTAGAAACAGTCTCCATGCCTAAGTGCTGGATTTTATATTTTATATTTTAGTACACGTGATTCTCATCATTTGGATGAGTGGCCAAATAATTTTGGCAATATAGTGTAGTAATGATAACCCTGATCATTTTGGTCACACTAACCGCATACTTGCCAACCTTGAGACCTCCGATTTCGGGAGGTGGGGTGTGGGGGCGTGGTCGGGGGTGGGGCGGGGCGTGGTTGGGGGCGTGGTTAAGAGGGGAGGAGTATATTGACAGCTAGTCACCAAGTCAAGTATTTCATACATATTGTATATATATATATATATATATATATATATATATATATATGACTCCTCTCTGAGCTGCCACCTTACCGTGGTAGAGGAGTTTGCGTGTCCCAATGATCCTAGGAGCTATGTTGTCCGGGGGCTTTATGCCCCCTGGTAGGGTCTCCCAAGACAAACTGGTCCTAGGTGAGGGATCAGACAAAGAGCAGCTCGAAGACCTCCATGACGAATAAAAATAAAGGACCCAGATTTCCCTCGCCCGGACGCGGGTCACCGGGGCCCCCCTCTGGAGCCAGGCCCGGAGGTGGGGCACGATGGCGAGCGCCTGGTGGCCGGGCCTGTCCCCATGGGGCCCGGCCGGGCACAGCCCGAAGAGGCAACGTGGGTCCCCCCTCCAATGGGCTCACCACCCATAGCAGGGGCCATAGAGGTCGGGTGCATTGTGAGCTGGGCGACAGCCGACGGCAGGGCACTTGGCGGTCCGATCCTCGGCTACAGAAGCTAGCTCTTGGGACGTGGAACGTCACCTCGCTGGGGGGGGGGGAAGGAGCCTGAGCTAGTGCGCGAGGTTGAGAAGTTCCGGCTAGATATAGTCGGACTCACTTCGACGCACAGCAAGGGCCCTGGAACCAGTTCTCTCGAGAGGGGCTGGACTCTCTTCCACTCTGGCGTTGCCGGCAATGAGAGGCGACGGGCTGGGGTGGCAATTCTTGTTGCCCCCCGGCTCAGAGCCTGCACGTTGGAGTTCAACCCGGTGGACGAGAGGGTAGCTTCCCTCCGCCTTCGGGTGGGGGGACGGGTCCTGACTGTGGTTTGCGCTTACGCGCCAAACCGCAGCTCAGAGTACCCACCCTTTTTGGATTCGCTCGAGGGAGTACTGGAGAGTGCTCCCCCGGGTGATTCCCTCGTTCTACTGGGGGACTTCAATGCTCATGTTGGCAGCGACAGTGAAACCTGGAGAGGCGTGATTGGGAAGAATGGCCGCCCGGATCTGAACCCGAGTGGTGTTCTGTTATTGGACTTTTGTGCCCGTCACACATTGTCCATAATGAACACCATGTTCGAACATAAGGGTGTCCATATGCACTTGGCACCAGGACACCCTAGGCCGCAGTTCCATGATCGACTTTGTAGTTGTGTCATCGGATTTACGGCCTCATGTTTTGGACACTCGGGTGAAGAGAGGGGCGGAGCTTTCAACCGATCACCACCTGGTGGTGAGTTGGCTGCGATGGTGGGGGAGGATGCCGGACAGACCTGGCAGGCCCAAACGCATTGTGAGGGTTTGCTGGGAACGTCTGGCAGAGTCTCCTGTCAGAGAGAGTTTCAATTCCCACCTCCGGAAGAACTTTGAACATGTCACGAGGGAGGTGCTGGACATTGAGTCCGAGTGGACCATGTTCCGCACCTCTATTGTCGAGGCAGCTGATTGGAGCTGTGGCCGCAAGGTAGTTGGTGCCTGTCGTGGCGGTAATCCTAGAACCCGTTGGTGGATACCGGCGGTGAGGGATGCCGTCAAGCTGAAGAAGGAGTCCTATCGGGTTCTTTTGGCTCATAGGACTCCTGAGGCAGCGGACAGGTACCGACAGGCCAAGCGGTGTGCGGCTTCAGCGGTTGCGGAGGCAAAAACTCGGACATGGGAGGAGTTCGGGGAAGCCATGGAAAACGACTTCCGGACGGCTTCGAAGCGATTCTGGACCACCATCCGCCGCCTCAGGAAGGGGAAGCAATGCACTATCAACACCGTGTATGGTGAGGATGGTGTTCTGCTGACCTCGACTGTGGATGTTGTGGATCGGTGGAGGGAATACTTCGAAGACCTCCTCAATCCCACCAACACGTCTTCCTATGAGGAAGCAGTGCCTGGGGAATCTGTGGTGGGCTCTTCTATTTCTGGGGCTGAGGTTGCTGAGGTAGTTAAAAAGCTCCTCGGTGGCAAGGCCCCGGGGGTGGATGAGAGCCGCCCGGAGTTCCTTAAGGCTCTGGATGCTGTGGGGCTGTCTTGGTTGACAAGACTCTGCAGCATCGCGTGGACATCGGGGGCGGTACCTCTGGATTGGCAGACCGGGGTGGTGGTTCCTCTCTTTAAGAAGGGGGACCGAAGGGTGTGTTCTAACTATCGTGGGATCACACTCCTCAGCCTTCCCGGTAAGGTCTATTCAGGTGTACTGGAGAGGAGGCTACGCCGGATAGTCGAACCTCGGATTCAGGAGGAACAGTGTGGTTTTCGTCCTGGTCGTGGAACTGTGGACCAGCTCTATACTCTCGGCAGGGTCCTTGAGGGTTCATGGGAGTTTGCCCAACCAGTCTACATGTGTTTTGTGGACTTGGAGAAGGCATTCGACCGTGTCCCTCGGGAAGTCCTGTGGGGAGTGCTCAGAGAGTATGGGGTATCGGACTGTCTGATTTTGGCGGTCCGCTCCCTGTATGATCAGTGTCAGAGCTTGGTTCGCATTGCCGGCAGTAAGTCGGACACGTTTCCAGTGAGGGTTGGACTCCGCCAAGGCTGCCCTTTGTCACCGATTCTGTTCATAACTTTTATGGACAGAATTTCTAGGCGCAGTCAAGGCGTTGAGGGGATCTGGTTTGGTGGCTGCAGGATTGGGTCTCTGCTTTTTGCAGATGATGTGGTCCTGATGGCTTCATCTGGCCAGGATCTTCAGCTCTCGCTGGATCGGTTCGCAGCCGAGTGTGAAGCGACTGGGATGAGAATCAGCACCTCCAAGTCCGAGTCCATGGTTCTCGCCCGGAAAAGGGTGGAATGCCATCTTCGGGTTGGGGAGGAGACCCTGCCCCAAGTGGAGGAGTTCAAGTACCTCGGAGTCTTGTTCACGAGTGAGGGAAGAGTGGATCGTGAGATCGACAGGCGGATCGGTGCGGCGTATTCAGTAATGCGGACGCTGTATCGATCCGTTGTGGTGAAGAAGGAGCTGAGCCGGAAGGCAAAGCTCTCAATTTACCGGTCGATCTACGTTCCCATCCTCACCTATGGTCATGAGCTTTGGGTTATGACCGAAAGGACAAGATCACGGGTAGAAGCGGCCGAAATGAGTTTCCTCCGCCGGGTGGCAGGGCTCTCCCTTAGAGATAGGGTGAGAAGCTCTGTCATCCGGGGGGAGCTCAAAGTAAAGCCGCTGCTCCTCCACATCGAGAGGAGCCAGATGAGGTGGTTCGGGCATCTGGTCAGGATGCCACCAGATCGCCTCCCTCGGGAGGTGTTTAGGGCACATCCGACCGGTAGGAGGCCACGGGGAAGACCCAGGACACGTTGGGAAGACTATGTCTCCCGGCTGGCCTGGGAACGCCTCGGGATCCCCCGGGAGGAGCTGGACGAAGTGGCTGGGGAGAGGGAAGTCTGGGCTTCCCTGCTTAGGCTGCTGCCCCGGCGACCCGACCTCGGATAAGCGGAAGAAGATGGATGGATGGATGGATGGATATATATATGATATCTACATCCTAAAAATATGCAAACAAAACTGTGTTTAGATAATTGATACTTCAAACTTGCATAAATAAATATTAAGGAATATAACATAACTTGGCTTCTGAGAGTTTCAAAATGTAATGAACAAAATGCTAAAGTTGTTGATAAACAAGCAATTATTTTAATAATTAAATATGGTCATTTTAAATGAGTTATTATGATAATTTAAAATCAACTATTTGAAATATGTTTATTTTAATGTATAATTCTATGGCTGGATGTAATAAGGAGTCACGAAAAAATACAAATAAAAATACAATTAATTGTGATGTTTTTAGCAAAATATAGTAAAAATGTATTTATTTATTTATTTTTTTTAATTAATAAATATATTTATTTTTAGGTACAATAAACATAATAATACAATTTATCTCTCGTCTGGATGATTTAGTTCTTGTCACCCTGTTGTCCTCCCGTCATGAAAAAAGGCTGTCCTCACTCAGGTCCGCATGGAGCTGGAGGGGGCGTGGCTTCCAGCTCCGGCTGAAAATCGGGAGATTTTCGGGAGAATATTTGTCCCGGGAGTTTTTTGGGAGAGGCACTGAATTTCGGGAGTCTCCCGGAAAATTCGGGAGGGTTGGCAAGTATGCACTAACCGTGATATGAAATGTTTACAATGATTACATCCCCGTAGCATAATAAAAAAAACTGTTTCCAAGTGTGCTTTTTCTTTGACTTTGTTTACGGTCCTTCTAGACCAGGGTTGTCAAACTCATTTTCATTGAGGGCCACATTGTACACTACTTCCGGTTCCGGTTCACCGTGCGTGACTGCTCGCTGACTGCTCGCTGTTTCGAAAAAGCTAAGTATCGTTCTATTTGTGTGCTTTTAAATTGTTTTGCAGCTTTCTTTATTACTTTCTCAACATATTTAGTAGTACTATTTAACTTGCAAATCACCCGATCTCTGTCTCTCCACCCCTCCCGCAGCTAGCTAGCAGCTAGCTGCTAAGCTAACGAAGCTAGCGCGGAGAAAGGCGTCGCCGGGCGCCGGTCAGAAGGAGTCTACTCCTGCACACCGTGACCAGGACTTCTCGGAAGACAGCAGGAACTTCACTCGGTGACAGAAAACACCGTGAGTATGGCTTCCTGCGCGTCTTGCACCTTACTCACGGAGAGGCTGGCTCTGCTAGAGGGCCGTGTCCGCCAGTTAGAGCAGAGTAATCTCGTAACTTTAGATGTTGCGGACACATCTGCTAGCGTTAGCTGTAGCGAGCTAACTAGCCCAGCCTGTAGTAGTCCTAAGCGGCCTACAAGCTACGGTGTACCGGTTGAGACGCATAATAGATTTAGCTCTTTAGCTAGTCCTACACCCCAGTCTACCGGGCACCACACCTTAGTCATAGGGGACTCCATCACCCGAAACATAAAGCTTAGCAAACCAGCCACAATTAAGTGCATCCCGGGGGCCCGAGCACCTGACATTGAGGCTAATCTTAGGGAGCTAACTCGCAACAGGCCTAGTAAACACGTACGACAGGCTAATCGCACCACTAGTTATGCGAATATAGTTGTACACGTTGGCTCCAATGACACTAGAATGAGACAGTCAGAGATTACAAAGAGAAACATAGCCAGGACTTGTGATCTCGCTAGAAAGATGTCCAGGCATCGAGTAATTGTCTCTGGCCCCCTGCCTGCGAGAGGCAATGATGAGAGATATAGCAGATTAGTCTCGCTTAACAAGTGGCTGGCTAGCTTCTGTAGACAACAGGGACTAACGTTTATTGATAATTGGCCCTCTTTCTGGGGCAAACCAGGCTTGCTGATGAGGGACGGCCTTCACCCTAACCAGGAAGGCGCCATCATCCTGTCTAAGAATATAGACTACTGTTTAAGTCACATTTGACTAACTACACTAGAGCAAGCCCGGTCACAGGCAATTACAGAGCCTGCTAGTCCGGGTGAGGAGTCAGTTAAGCTAGAACTAGCCAGCGCCAGGCTGGATAATTCCTGTACGCATAGCAATTTTCTTAGAATAACACACAACTCACATAATGTGTTTTCTGTTGTGAATGTGTCCGGGGTAGATATGCATTCTACTGAGGTGGCAAATCATGATGCGTTCAGTCGATCGCAGCATCAAGCAAATAATCTGAAAATTCCCGTCGTATCAATTCCTAGATATGGTCGAAACTATTTAAAGTGCACTACGTATAATAAACGCAACATTATTAATATTTCTACTACGGATAATTTAAACAAAAACTCGTCAAAACAGCCCAATACTTATAATATGGGCTTTTTAAATATAAGATCATTGTCTCCCAAAACGTTATTAGTTAATGAGGTCATTAGAGACAACAATCTTAACGTCATTGGTCTTAGCGAAACCTGGCTCAAACCAGACGAATTTTTTGCGCTAAATGAGGCATCTCCTCCTAACTATACGAATGCGCATATTGCCCGTCCCCTTAAAAGGGGTGGGGGGGTCGCACTAATATACAATGAAAACTTTAACCTTACCCCTAACCTAAATAATAAATACAAATCGTTTGAGGTGCTTACTATGAGGTCTGTCGCACCGCTGCCTCTCGATATGGCTGTTATCTACCGCCCCCCAGGGCCCTACTCGGACTTTATTAATGAATTCTCAGAGTTCGTTGCTGATCTAGTGACGTACGCAGACAATATAATCATAATGGGGGACTTTAATATCCATATGAATACCCCATCGGACCCTCAGTGCGTGGCGCTCCAGACTATAATTGATAGCTGTGGTCTTACACAAATAATAAATGAACCTACGCATCGCAACGGCAATACGATAGATCTAGTGCTGGTCAGGGGTGTCACCACCTCCAAAGTTATGGTACTCCCGTGTACTAAAGTAATGTCCGATCATTACCTTATAAAATTCGAAGTTCTGACTCATTGTCAACAAACTAATAATAATAATAACTGCTATAGCAGCCGCAACATTAATGCCGCCACAACGATGACTCTTGCTGACCTACTGCCTTCGGTAATGGCACCATTCCCAAATTATGTCGGCTCTATTGATAACCTCACTAACAACTTTGACAATGCCCTGCGCAAAACCATTGATAGTATAGCACCGCTAAAACAAAAAAGGGCCCCTAAAAGGCGCACCCCATGGTTTACAGAGGAAACCAGAGCTCATAAATTATCATGTAGAAAGTTGGAACGCAAATGGCGCGCGACCAAGCTTGAGGTTTTCCATCAAGCATGGAGTGATAGTTTAATATCGTATAAACGCATGCTTACCTTAGCTAAAGCTAAATATTACTCAAATCTCATCCGCCTCAACAAAAACGACCCTAAATTTTTGTTTAGTACAGTAGCATCGCTAACCCAACAAGGGACTCCTCCCAATAGCTCCACCCACTCGGCAGATGACTTTATGAATTTCTTTAATATGAAAATTGAACTCATTAGAAAGGAGATTAAAGACAACGCATCCCAGCTACAACTGGGTTCTATGAACACAGATACAACTGTATCTACGACGGATACTGCAATACAAAATAGTCTCTCTCTTTTTGATGAAATAACATTAGAGGAACTATTACAGCGTGTAAGTGGGATAAAACAAACAACATGTTTACTTGACCCACTTCCTGGGAAACTTATCAAGGAGCTTTTTGTATTATTAGGTCCATCAGTGCTAAATATTATAAACTTATCACTTTCCTCTGGCACTGTTCCCCTAGCATTCAAGAAAGCGGTTATTCATCCTCTGCTCAAAAGACCTAACCTTGATCCTGACCTCATGGTAAACTACCGACCGGTGTCCCACCTTCCCTTTATTTCGAAAATCCTCGAAAAAATTGTCGCACAGCAGCTAAATGAACACTTAGTGTCCAACAATCTCTGTGAACCTTTTCAATCCGGTTTCAGGGCAAATCACTCTACGGAGACAGCCCTCGCAAAAATGACTAATGATCTACTGCTAACGATGGATTCTGATGCGTCATCTATGTTGCTGCTTCTTGATCTTAGCGCTGCTTTCGATACCGTCGATCATAATATTTTATTAGAGCGTATCAAAACACGTATTGGTATGTCAGACTTAGCTTTGTCGTGGTTTAACTCTTATCTTACTGACAGGATGCAATGCGTCTCCCATAATAATGTGACCTCGGACTATGTTAAGGTAACGTGCGGAGTTCCTCAGGGTTCAGTTCTTGGCCCTGCACTCTTTAGTATTTACATGCTGCCGCTAGGCGACATCATACGCAAATACGGTGTTAGCTTTCATTGTTATGCTGATGACACCCAACTCTACATGCCCCTAAAGCTGACCAACACACCGGATTGTAGTCAGCTGGAGGCGTGTCTTAATGAAATTAAACAATGGATGTCCGCTAACTTCTTGCAACTCAACGCCAAGAAAACGGAAATGCTGATTATCGGTCCTGCTAAACACCGACATTTATTTAATAATACCACCTTAACATTTGACAACCAAACAATTACACAAGGCGAATCAGTAAAGAATCTGGGTATTATCTTCGACCCAACTCTCTCGTTTGAGTCACACATTAAGAGTGTTACTAAAACGGCCTTCTTTCATCTCCGTAATATCGCTAAAATTCGTTCTATTTTATCCACTAGCGACGCTGAGATCATTATTCATGCGTTCGTTACGTCTCGTCTCGACTATTGTAACGTATTATTTTCGGGGCTCCCTATGTCTAGCATTAAAAAATTACAGTTGGTACAAAATGCGGCTGCTAGACTTTTGACAAGAACAAGAAAGTTTGATCATATTACGCCTATACTGGCTCACCTGCACTGGCTTCCTGTGCACTTAAGATGTGACTTTAAGGTTTTACTACTTACGTATAAAATACTGCACGGTCTAGCTCCGTCCTATCTTGTCGATTGCATTGTACCATATGTCCCGGCAAGAAATCTGCGTTCAAAGAACTCCGGCTTATTAGTGATTCCCAGAGCCCAAAAAAAGTCTGCGGGCTATAGAGCGTTTTCTATTCGGGCTCCAGTACTATGGAATGCCCTCCCGGTAACAATTAGAGATGCTACCTCAGTAGAAGCATTTAAGTCCCATCTTAAAACTCATTTGTATACTCTAGCCTTTAAATAGCCCCCCTGTTAGACCAGTTGATCTGCCGTTTCTTTTCTTTTCTCCTCTGCTCCCCTTTTCCTTGAGGGGGGGGGCACAGGTCCGGTGGCCATGGATGAAGTGCTGGCTGTCCAGAGTCGGGACCCGGGGTGGACCGCTCGCCTGTGCATCGGCAGGGAACATCTCTGCGCTGCTGACCCGTCTCCGCTCGGGATGGTGTCCTGCTGGCCCCACTATGGACTGGACTCTTGCTATTATGTTGGATCCACTATGGACTGGACTCTCACAATATTATGTCAGACCCACTCGACATCCATTGCTTTCGGTCTCCCCTAGAGGGGGGGGGTTACCCACATATGCGGTCCTCTCCAAGGTTTCTCATAGTCATTCACATCGACGTCCCACTGGGGTGAGTTTTTCCTTGCCCGTATGTGGGCTTTGTACCGAGGATGTCGTTGTGGCTTGTGCAGCCCTTTGAGACACTTGTGATTTAGGGCTATATAAATAAAGATTGATTGATGATTGTAGTTATGGCTGCCATCAAAGGGCCACTTGTAAAAACGAATGATATATGAATTTGCCTACGCATTTGTTTATTATATATATATGTATATACATATACACTGTAAAAAAAAAAATGTTTACAGTAAAAAAATAGCAACTTAATCACCAGAATTTGACTATAAAATGTACTGTGTTTTTTGCAACATATTACAATAAATGGAAAAACTTTACCTTTGTTTTTATTTTATTCTGGCAACTGAGCTGCCAACTTTTTTACCGTTAAAAACCTGTGATACTGTTTTACCATTAACAGTAAAAATAACAACCTTACAGTAACAACACTTGTTGTCACGTTGTGTAAATGGTAAATAAAAACAGAATCCAATGATTTGCAAATCCTTTTCAACTTATATTCAATTGAATAGACTGCAAAGACAAGATATTTAATGTTCAACCTAAAAAACTGTATTTTTTGCTCGTTTTGAATTTGATGCCTGCAACATGTTTCAAAAAAGCTGGCACAAGTGGCAAAAAAGACTGAGAAAGTTGAGGAATGCTCATCAAACACTTATTTGGAACATCCCACAGGTGAACAGGCTAATTGGGAACAGGTGGGTGCCATGATTGGGTATAAAAGCAGCTTCCATGAAATGCTCAGTCATTCACAAACAAGGACGGGGCGAGGGTCACCACTATGTCAACAAATGCCTGAGCAAATTGTTTAAGAACAACATTTCTCAACCAGCTATTGCAAGGAATTTAGGGATTTCACCATCTACGCTCCGTCATATCATCAAAAGGTTCAGAGAATCTGGAGAAATCACTGCACGTAAGCGGCAATGCCCGTGATCTTCGATCCCTCAGGCGGCACTGCATCAAAAAGCGACATCAGTGTGTAAAGGATATCACCACATGGGCTCAGGAACACTTCAGAAAACCACTGTCAGTAACTACAGTTGGTGGCTACATCTGTAAGTGCAAGTTAAAACTCTTCTATGCAAAGTCAAAGCAATTTATCAACAACACCCAGAAACGCCGCCTGAACTCATTTAAGATGGACTGATGCAAAGTGGAAAAGTGTTCTTTGGTCTGACGAGTCCACATTTCAAATTGTTTTGGGAAACTGTGGACCTGGTGTCCTCCGAACCAAAGAGGAAAAGAACTATCCGGACTGTTCTAGGTGCAAAGTTGAAAAGCCAGCATCTGTGATGGTATGGGGGTGTATTAGTGCCCAAGGCATGGGTAACTTACACGTCTGTGAAGGCACCATTAATACTGAAAGGTACATACAGGTTTTGGAGGAACATATGTTGTCATCCAAGCAACGTTATCATGGAATGGACGCCCCTGCTTATTTCAGCATGACAATGCCAAGCCACGTGTTACAACAGCCTAAAATAGCAGAAGGGAGACTTTTGAACGACTTAAGCTGTACATCAAGCAAGAATGGGAAATAATTCCACTTCAAAAATGTGTCTCCTCAGTTCCCAAACATTTACTGGGTGTTGTTAAAAGGAAAGGCCATGTAACACAGTGGTAAAAATGCCCCTGTGACAACTGTTTTGCAATGTGTTGCTGCCATTAAATTCTAAGTTCATGATTATTTGCAAAAAAAAGAAGTTTCTCAGTGTGAACATTAAATATCTTGTCTTTGCAGTCTATTCAATTGAATATAAGTTGAAAAGGATTTGCAAATCATTGTATTCTGTTTTTATTTACCATTTACACAACGCGCCAACTTCACTGCTTTTGGGTTTTGTACATAAGGGTTGTGAATGATGCAACGTGTAGTCCCCCTTTAACTGAATGAAGGCGTAATGTGAATGTTTTTGTCCATTTTAGGTGGGTTTTTTGGTTCAAATTCAGAGTTGATGGACGCTCTCACAGCATTCAAGAGTTCTACTGAGTCTCGCCGGGGTCAACTTATTCCCAGAAAACAACAAGCAAAGCAACACACCCACCACTAACTATCCAAACAACGGCAGAGGGAGGACGGAGAGGAGCATTGCTGCGAGGAAAAGAGGGGCAGAGAAAAAAAAGAGAGAATTGCGGAGCATCTCCTGTGCATGGCATGCTTCTTCTCAGGCAGACAGTTGCTATTAAAGCCTGATTGTTTCAGGTTCACAGGGCGTGAAAGGCCCTGATTGAGGGGCTGTGATCCCTGTGAGGGTGGTCTCTCTCTCCCTGTCCCTCCCCCTCTCTCTTTCTGGAAGGTGGGAAGAGGAAGAAGTGTGTGTGTGTGTGTGTGTGTGTGTGTGTGTGTGTGTGTGTGTGTGTGTGTGTGTGTGTGTGTGTGTGTGTTCTTGTTTTTCTGCCCTTCTTGAGACATCAACAAGGAAAAGTGCCTTGAACAAGTTAGGACATAAATCATGGTCCCAATACAGGAAAACCATTGCATCTAATAGAGAGCCAAATACTAGAGTCCGTAAACATTGCTCCAAAGTCAGGATTGTTTTTGTTGATTTAATGTGCATACAAAAGTAAACATTAACAGGTGCGAAGGCAGCAATATATGATAAAACAAGAAGGCAGCTAAAAAAGGACTTCTCTATTCATCCCCCGAAAAAACCCGCCAGGTGAACGGCTGATTTTACCACTTCCGGTGCTGACGTAAGACAACCCATATGTGACCATAGGATGAACAAATACACTACGCTACTAAGACTATAGTGGCCATTAACAGTTACAGCTGGGTTGGCCAAAGTGCGGCACAGGGACCATCTGTGGTCCGTGACTCGTTTGTCATCGGCCTTAAGCACATTACTCAAAAAACAAAAAATAGACATCTCATTTGCACCCCTGGTGGTGAAATCTCTCAAAATGAGGGTGGTCCCAAAAAGAAGGTTTTTTTTCAAATTGACTGTGTGTCGCTTTTAAAAGTGCTCCCCCTCTGGTCAACATATGAAATAACAAGTGTGTGTAAAAATTTGAAGTGCTACCCCTCTGGCCAACATATGTAATAACAAGTGTGTGTAAGAAATTGAAATGTGGTTTCACAGTGTGGCGCATATTTGAAACAGTGTTAAAGTTGTTTATACGGCCACCCTCAGTGTGACCTGTATGGCTGTTGACCAAGTATGCGTTGCATTAATTCCACTCCTGGTGGAATTAATGCAATGCAATTTGGCCAAAATTAATCAAAAAAATAAAATAAATATCTATATGGAGACATATTGTAATACATTTAAGTAAATAATGACGATTAAAAAACAATTACACACAAACAATTCAAAAATAAATAAATTAACTAAAAGCAGTCTTTTTCTCACACTTATAAAATTGGGAACAATTTCTCATATTCTTTCTGCTTCTGTAATATTGCAATATTTTCTCGTAAAATGATTACTTTTTTTATATAAAGTTATTGCTTTTTAATACAAAACGGCGACATTTGTCGTATAAAAGTCTGACTTTCATCACAATATTGCCAATTTTCTTTGTTGTTCTTGTAAAATAGTGACATTTTTGGAGTAAAATTATGACCTTTGTCATCAATTTTCCCGAGTAAAATTCCGATTATTATTATAATAGCGGCGACATTTTAAAGTTTTCTTGTAAAATTGTGACTTGTCGAGTAAAATTAACGACTCTTTTCATAAAATTGCCAAAATGTTAAGCTTTTCTTGTAAAACTGCGACTGTCATTGAGTAAAATTCCAACTTTTATCATAATATTGCACAAATGTTCAGTTTTTCACATCGAGAGGAGCCAGATGAGGTGGTTCGGGCATCTAGTCAGGATGCCACCCGAACGCCTCCCTAGGGAGGTGTTTAGGGCACGTCCGACCGGTAGGAGGCCGCGGGGAAGACCCAGGACACGTTGGGAAGACTATGTTTCCCGGCTGGCCTGGGAACGCCTCAGGGTCCCACAGGAAGAGCTGGACGAAGTGGCTGGGGAGAGGGAAGTCTGGGCTTCCCTGCTTAGGCTGCTGCCCCCGCGACCCGACCTCGGATAAGCGGAAGAAGATGGATGGATGCATAGTGTGTATATATTATTCATGTTGTAAATACACATCTTTATATATCTAGAAAGGGTGGTTCTATAGAGGTAGGCATTTTTCTCAGGTCTCAAGAAGGTAAGAAATACAAGAACGTGTGTGTGTGTGTGTGTGTGTGTGTGTGTGTGTGTGTGTGTGTGTGTGTGTGTGTGTGTGTGTGTGTGTGTGTGTGTGCGCTTTGGATGGCAGGCATCACGTGACGCATGTTTCTTGCTGAGCGGACCAAAATGGAATCCTAGACAAAAACAGAGCACTTGTTGCTGCATGCCTCCAAGGACCCGGTGCAGGACCGGACCAACTTCCTGTCCGTCACCTTAACCAGGTCTCGTGCACTGTATGCACGCTGATAAGGACTTATCAGCGCTGTTATAAAGGGCTGCTAATAGGAAGACGAGTCCTTCCTGTGTGTTCTATTTGTTTAGGACAACTCCCCATTAAGGAGCCTTTTGGCCTTAACACGCTTGATAAAGAGCAGGGAGGGCGAGGATGCCCCCCCCCCCCCCAGCCCCCCAAAGTGCTTTTCACATTTGGCCAAAAGACAAGTATATGCTTCTCCCACCCGTCTCCAGCTTGAGAGGCAAAAAGTCATCATTTCTTTCAAATAACAATCGACCAATTATCGGCAATATATGGACAATATCCACATTTGATACCTGGATTAAGTATGAAAACATAATAATTAGTGAAGCGGGTAGAAATAACCACTGCTCAAGCGCAGTTACCTTTTTTTAATTCCATCCATCCGTTTTCTACCGCGTGTCCCTTCATTTAAGAATAAGAATTACTCTCATTGGGCCCCATTCAGCAACCGTTCTTCAGAACAAATGTTGTTTTTAGGACCACTTACGAAGTTTTGAAGGAGATTTTTGTATTCATCAATGTTGTCTTAGCTGGGATTTGTTCATAGGTAAGAACAAAATGTACGAGTGCTCCAGAACACTCTTAGGGTGGCCTATTTGTTCTTAAGTGTGACAAGTTCCCTTACTTCTATTGTCTAATGTTACATTAATTAATATCATATATATATATATATATATATATATATATATATATATATATATATATATATATATATATATATATATATATATATATATATATATATATACATATATATATATAATGTTACATTAATTAATATCATATATATATATATATATATATATATATATATATATATATATATATATATATATATATATGATATTAATTAATGTAACATTAGACAATAGAAGTAAGGGAACTATATATATATATATATATATATATATATATATATATATATATATATATATATATATATATATATATATATATATATGTCTTAATAAGGTTATCCAAAAAATAGTGCTCGATACCGTAGTAGAGCGCAATATATGTATGTGTGGGAAAAAAAATCACAAGACTACCTTCATGAGGGGTTCCCTCAATCATCAGGAGATTTTAAATCTCCTGATGATTGAGGGAACCCCTCATGAAACAGGCCTGTAGAGATGAAGTAGTCTTGTGATTTTTTTCCCACACATACATATATATAGATCTATATATATATAGATCTATATATATAAGAAATACTTGTATATAAAAAAAAAAAATATATATATATATATATATATATATATAGATATAAAAATATATATGTATATATATATATTTTTTTTATATATATATATATATATATATATATATATATGTATATATATATATATATATATGTATATATATATTATATAGTTCCCTTACTTCTATTGTCTAATGTATATATATATATATATATATATATATATATATGTCTTAATAAGGTTATCCAAAAAATAGTGCTCGATACCGTAGTAGAGCGCAATATATGTATGTGTGGGGAAAAAAAATCACAAGACTATTTCATCTCTGAAATAGGGAGATGAAATAGTCTTGTGATTTTTTTTCCCCACACATACATATATATATATATATATATATATATATATATATATATATATATATATATATATATATATATATATATATATATATATATATATATATATACATAAATATATATATACCGTATTTTTCGGAGTATAAGTCGCACCGGAGTATAAGTCGCACCTGCTGAAAACTGCGACTTATAGTCCGAAAAATACGGTATTTATATATATATATATATATATATATATATATATATACATATATGTATATATATATATATATATATATATATATATATATATATATATATATATATTAGGGATGTCCGATAATGGCTTTTTGCCGATATCCGATATTCTGATATTGTCCAACTCTTTAATTACCGATACCGATATCAACCGATATATACAGTCGTGGAATTAACACATTATTATGCCTAATTTGGACAACCAGGTATGGTGAAGATAAGGTACTTTAAAAAAAAATAATTATAAAATAAAATAAGATAAATAAATTAAAAACATTTTCTTGAATAAAAAAGAAAGTAAAACAATATAAAAACAAATACATAGAAACTAGTAATTAATGAAAATTAGTAAAATTAACTGTTAAAGGTTAGTACTATTAGTGGACCAGCAGCACGCACAATCATGTGTGCTTACGGACTGTATTCCTGCAGACTGTATTGATATATATTGATATATAATGTAGGAACCAGAATATTAATAACAGAAAGAAACAACCTTTTTGTGTGAATGAGTGTGAATGAGTGTAAATGGGGGACGAAGGTTTTTTGGGTTGGTGCACTAATTGTAAGTGTATCTTGTGTTTTTTATGTTGATTTAATTAAAAAAAATAAAATTACAAAAACCACAAAAAAAACGATACCGATAAAAAAAAAAACGATACCAATAATGTCCGATATTACAGTTTAACGCACATTACGATATTATCGGACATCTCTAATATATATATATATATATATATATATATATATATATATATATATATATATATATATATATATATATATATGTGTATATATATATATGTATATATGTATATATATATATATATATTTATCATTTATGTATATATATATATATATGCATGTATATATGTATGTATGTATGTATGTGTATATATATATATATATATATATATATATATATATATATATATATATATATATATATATATATATATATATATATTTATATATATATATATATATATATAAATAGATAGATGGATAGAGATAGATATAGATAAGACAGACAGATATATAGCAAAATAAGCAATATATAGACATTTAAAAATCCCGCACACACACACACACCATTTCTTTTTAACGTCCTCAACTGTGCGGAACTCGCCGCTTGACACCATGTTTACTGCATTTTATAGTGCCCCGGATCTTAGCTTCATATGTGCCCTTAAACCCCGACTTTGCACTGCTGAGGATCACTACTTTGTTTGTCTCCGCTTCCTGTAGTAGAACCTCCATTTCTGAACTCGACCCGTTTTCCTTCCGCTTCGGGGCTACCTCAGCAGTCCCCCCTTTCTTAAACGTACGTTTTGACATTATGTATTCCCACCGCAGGATAATACGAGTTTCTCTTCTGTAATCTTCCTCCGTGTGTTTGATGTTCGGCTTTTCCGCCGGAATTGTGCCCTTATATGGGGAGTTAAGGGCGTTTACCTATGCAAATTACGGAATTAAGGGTGTTTGCATATGCATATTGGGGAAATAAGGGCGTGGTTATGTGCAAATTATGATAGACACGCACGCGCTAACCATTTGGCATTCGGCAACTTAAGAACAGCAGGTGGGAACAATTTGGCCGTTTAAGAACACGTCATGAATTTGAATGGACGCCTCTTAGGAAATCACTTTGGAAGAAAGTTAGGAACTTATTGCTGAATGGGGCCCATTGTCAATATTTCTCTCCAAAATCTGTTTTCGTATCTGACAGGGCGTTTATTTGCATTCCTGTGAGAATTCTTCTCTGGTCTACTCAGCTGCAGTATGTCTCTACTGCTAACCTGTCAAAACGTCAATTTTGGGCCGGGAAATCCAGTTTTTGTCCTTCATTCCCGGCGTCTTTTGTTTGTTTTCGCTGCTGCAGCGACCGAGTCGCTCGACAGGCCTCAGCCCGCAAGACTGGCAGCGTGGGCGGATGAAAGGAGCGTGCAGGTTTTTATGTTTTGTCATTCAATCCAATAACGACGCGACAGAGAAGGATGAACATGAAGACGACAGAAAGGAAGATATGTATGTCAAAAATCTAAACTTTTGAGTGAATTGACAAACAGGAGATGCATTATATCAGTAAAGAAGAGCAGCCAGCAGCTCTCACATTCTTATACTTTCTGTAACGTTCAGGAAGAAATGATATCAGCCTGCTTTAGAAGGTAAAGGAGCCCACAATTTGTTTGTATTCAAATGTTGACAATATTTCAGGGTTCCTCACCAGGGAACCTTACAATGTATTAAATCCATAGACTGTTATGAAGTTGTATAACATTTAGTAGATGACGAGTTATTGGGATGTACAGAAATGACATATTTTTACCAATTTTCCCAGGAGAGTCCCGCGATTTTGAAATGTCGACGCTGCTCCCAAGCCCTTCAACGAATAATTATTTAGCCTAAACCCCGTTTCAGCCACACTAAACCAGCGTTTAAGGTTCCTCTCCTCAAACTATTTTTTACACGGGTAAGTGCGCCGTGTATTTCTTGAATCTCCGGCTCTTAGCTTTGTATGGACTCATTGATCGTTTACAAACTGAGTTCGGAGAGGAAGTGACGCCAGAAAGACCGCGTCCCACACAGGAAGTGACGTCAGAAAGAACGCGCCACAGCCAGCTTCATAATAAAGCGGTTTCGTAACTCGGAGCTAACCACTGGAAATATGGAGGCGAGTCATCCAGACATGCCCGTGTTTCTCCTTCTTTTACATGTACAGACACTTGTGGAAATCACACATGAATACCTTACCTACCATGAACACCTACGTTTTCTGTCTTGCCATTGTCTGGCTATTGAGCCATATCGGTTTGAACCGTATGCAAGCGAAACCGACGAAAACGACACGACAGCCAGCGACACGGGAGAAAGCGAGGACGAATTCGGCGATCGCCTTCTAACCAACGATTGGTATGTGTTTGTTTGGCATTAAAGGAAACTAACAACTATGAACTAGGTTTACAGCATATGAAATACATTTGGCAACAACATGCACTTTGAGAGTGCAGACAGACCAATTTTCATCAATTAATATATTCTGTAGACATACCCTCATCCGCGCTCTTTTCCTGAAAGCTGATCTGTCCAGTTTTGGAGTTAATGTCAGTAGGCCAGGGAAGCTAGGGTCGATAGGGGGTTTAGCTCGCTCGTCTGCGGGAACAAACTGCCGCCATTGCTTGCCGTGCTACCGAGGTCCTTTGTCCCTGAATTGCTCACACCCTCCGGCAGATTCAATGGGGGTCTGGCGGCAGATTTCTTTGACTTTATCGTTGGAAATGCATCTGCTTTGAGTGTCGCAGGATATCCACACATTCTTGCCATCTCTGTCGTAGTATAGCTTTCGTCGGTAAAGTGTGCGGAACAAACGTCCAATTTCTTGCCACTTTCGCATCTTTGGGCCACTGGTGCAATTTGAATCCGTCCCTGTTCGTGTTGTTACACCCTCCGACAACACACCGACGAGGCATGATGTCTCCAAGGTACGGAAAACAGTCGAAAAAACGGAAAATAACAGAGCTGATTTGACTCGGTGTTTGAGAAAATGGCGGATTGCTTCCCGATGTGACGCCACGTTGTGACGTCATTGCTCCGAGAGCGAATATTAGAAAGGCGTTTAATTCGCCAAAATTCACCCATTTAGGGTTCGGAAATCGGTTTAAAAAAAATATGGTCTTTTTTCTGCAACATCAAGGTATATATTGAAGCTTACATAGGTCTGGTGATAATGTTCCCCTTTAAGAGAAAGCCATTGCAGCTATTTAGGATACAACACTTCTCAGACGGCAAGAGAACTTTCCAATGTCCAGGTCAGCTGTGATTCTACTTAGCGAAAAACTTTGTCCATTTGTCGAAGGAGAGACAACGAGAATGCGGGCTCCCGTGGATGTGATAAAAAAGGTAACGTGTGCTTTGTATTACCCGGCCGTCGAGGGAAGACTACGGAAAACGGCGAATGCTTTTAGACTGGCAAAGCAGACTGTATCAGTTATTGTCCGCCATGTATGTCGCGGACTCAACGTCTACGTCCAGAGTATATAAAGTCACCAAAAAGGAATGGACAATGAAGGTGAAGGCAAAAGAGTGAGGAGTGTCCTGACCAGATATCTACATCCCTAGTTTGATTGATGTCAAATGTTCTTTATCACATTGTTTACGTGTCTAATAAAGATTTGATTAATTTATGATGTCTCAGGTGTGATTCACTACAATGATGAGTTACATTTAAGAACTTGCACACAAAGCAACACTGGAGGTGACTATGACGTGCGCATTTTCCGCGCATGCGTATTAGGTCGCAAACGGTGGCATTGTTGTGTGTGGACACGGATAAGGTTAGGTGGGATTTACCCTGGATAACCTAGTGTAAAATGGGCCTTAGACACACAAAATAAAGGTGTGTTAAATTTACCACAACATTAGTGCCGCATAAAACATTACGTCGCTACTGGTCCGGCATTTCCTAAAAAATTGAAAAATAAACAAGTCGTTTACTAATATATACTAATCATGTTTAATTAACTTTTACTACAAATGAATATCGGTTCCAAGTGTCGGTTATCAGCCTCAGTGACTAATAATAATCGATATCGGCTCTGAAAAAAAACATATTGGTCCATTTGTACTTCACAACAATGACAAAAATTGTCCTAAAAGTGGCCATTCGTTTCTAATTGTCCCGGTATCAGCACAAAAAATAAAACAAACAGGTATTAAATGATATCGGCTTCCGCAAATAAGCACTCAAGGATGGTATTTTCTCTTATTTTCGGGGGCGCTGTGCAATGCCGGGGTTGGGGGGGACATGCTTTATCAGTATCATGTTTCACACCCCGCTTCAAAAAGCTGTGCATCAAAAAAACGTGCTAATTGTAGCCATTAAAACTGACTTACTCTTTTTTATTTATAAAAAAAAAAAAAAAAAAAAACGGCACCAATTGTTATTTTTTTGTAGGTTAAAGTATTTTATATGTTGTGCTCCTGACTTAAAGTTGCTGATCAAGTTTATGTAATTGTATTTTTCAGTAGTAATTGGTTCAAGTTGGTAAATAAATGTGTATGGTTTAAATGATCTTTTTTTTTAATTTTTTGTTTTGTTTTTTTAGGCAAGTTGATTAACTTTAAATCTTTTCTGTTACGGACTAAAAAACATGCTAATAATGTTATTCTTAGTTGTAAGTTGATCTATATGTGTACCTTTTTTATTTACTGTTAATAAGGATGCAATGTTATGCAGAGGTGTACTTATAACAATTTTCAAGATGAATGATACTATTTGTAATCATTTATCAACAACACCCAGAAACGCTGGGCCCAAGCTCATTTCAGTTAGACTGACGCAAAGTGGAAAAGTGTTCTGTGGTCTGACGAGTCCACATTCCAAATTGTTTTTGGGAACTGTGGACGTCGTGTGGTATGGGGGTGTATTAGTACAAATCTGTGAAGGCGCCATTAATGCTGAAAGGTAAATACAGGTTTTGGAGCAACTTATGTTGCCATCCAAGCAACGTTATCATGGACGCCCCTGCTTATTTCAGCAAGACAATGCCAAGCCACGTGTTACAACAGCGTGGCTTCATACTAAAACGTGTTTCGACATCTGCGTTCCTTTCTGCCTTGATAGTTTAGGGGATTGTTATAATTATTTAAATCATATTTACATTTAATATCATTTTCTCCAGGTTTTTGTTTCCGATAGGTCATAAAAACTACCGATAATAATCGATTTATAAGAGACACTTTATACGGTGTTCAGGCCAAATAGAATCTAGTGCGTCCACGTTAGGTTGGATTTAAATATGCAGTTTTAGTCGTGAAGAGATGAGGGATTTGGGACTGATATTGAAGTATTTCAGAGTCCAAGGAACAGCTGCTGGACTCAGATGATCTTACAGACCCTGCGGTGGCTCTTAAAGGCAACAAGAAGAAAGAAGCTCTAAAGTCAGCAAAGAGTTGATGAAAGTAGGAATAAGTCAATGAGTGAGATGATGGCCAACATGTGCGGACATCAACTTGTAATTTATCCTACCTCAGCCTGCATCAAACTTGCCAAAGTCCGTGGAACACTTGCAATCCTCCAAAGTTGTCCAAAGTCGTCCCAAGTCGTCCAAAGTTGTCCAAAGTTGCAGATTCCAGACCCAGAATTTTTTAATTTTTTTTTCACTTTTTCTTTCTCTCGTTTTTGCACGAAGTGGAAGTAAGAAGTCTCCCACTTCCACTCCACTGAAGACCCTCCTCGGGGGATAAACACGAGTGAACAAAGTCTTACTTTTCCCTCCCCGATGGACGTTAGAAGAGAACTATAAGGCAAGTAGAAGAAGTAAAGAAGTCCATGTTGGACAAGAAGGGAGACCCGCACACGCAACTTGTTCGCTCCGTCCTCCAAATGCGTAATGCGCCCCCCCCCCCCCCCCCCTTCTTCCTCCCTCCCCCTCCCTGTGAGGACCACCCCGAAACAGGAAGTTCCCTTTTTGCTTTTTTAGCGCAGGAAAAAAAGAAAAGAAAAGAAGAGGAGTGACGATGCTGCTTCTTTTTCTCCTCACACTTTCATACCGTCATCGGGGTCCTGTCTTTAACTTCCACATTATGAATGTAATGTTTTCTTTCAAGTCCAAATAATGAATTCATGCCAACATTCAAATGTTCATAAATCAAAGAAAGTGTTTTCATCATCCACTCACTCAGTAATAATGATTATTACTTTCTTTCTTTTTGTCACTTGTTTTGCACGTTCTCTTTCCTGTGTATGTATTCATGTCTTCATGTCTTCATGTCTTCATTTCATGTTTGTATGTCTTCATGTTTGCATGTCTTCATGTCTTCATGTCTTCATGTTTGCATGTCTTCATGTTTGCATGTCTTCATGTTTGCATGTCTTCATTTGTTCATGTTTGCATGTCTTCATGTCTTCATGTTTGTATGTCTTTGAGTCTTCATGTCTTCATACCTTCATGTCTTCATACCTTCATGTCTTCATATCTTCATGTTTTCATGTCTTCATGTTTGCATGTGTTCATGTCTTCATGTTTTCATGTCTTCATGTTTGCAGGTCTTTATGTTTTTATGTCTTCATGTTTTCATGTCTTCATTTGTTCATGTTTGCATGTCTTTCATGTCTTCATGTTTGCATGTCTTTAATGTTTTTATGTCTTCATGTTTGCATGTTTGCATGTCTTCATGTTTGCATGTCTTCATGTTTGCATGTCTTCATGTTTTCATGTCTTCATTTCATGTTTTTATGTCTTCATGTTTGCATGTCTTCATGTCTTCATGTTTGCGTGTCTTCATGTCTTCATGTCTCATGCCTTCATACCTTCATGTCTTCATG
Organism: Nerophis lumbriciformis; assembly: GCF_033978685.3. Taxonomy (NCBI): domain Eukaryota; kingdom Metazoa; phylum Chordata; class Actinopteri; order Syngnathiformes; family Syngnathidae; genus Nerophis; species Nerophis lumbriciformis. The sequence goes on along the minus strand of NC_084550.2, from coordinate 40,888,119 downwards.
TCTTCATGTCTTCATGTCTTCTTGTCTTCATGTCTTCATGTTTTCATGTTTGCATGTCTTCATGTGTTCATGTCTCATGTCTTCATACTTTCATGTCTTCAGGTCTTCATGTTTGAATGTCTTTGAGTCTTCATGTCTTCATACCTTCATGTCTTCATACCGTCATGTCTTCATGTCTTCATGTTTGTATGTCTTCATGTCTTCATGTTTGTATGTCTTCATGTTTGTATGTCTTCGTGTCTTCATGTCCTCATGTCTTCATGTATTTATGTTTGCATGTCTTCATGTATTCATGTTTGCATGTCTTCATGTTTGCATGTTTTCATGTCTTTATACCTTCATGTTTGCATGTCTTCGTGTTTGCATGTCTTCATGTTTGCATGTTTTCATGTCTTCATGTCTTCATGTTTTCATGTCTTCATGTGTGCATGTCTTCATGTCTTCATGTTTGCATGTCTTCATGTCTTCATGTTTTCTTGTCTTCTTGTCTTCATGTCTTCATGTTTTCTTGTCTTCTTGTCTTCATGTCTTCATGTTTTCATGTTTTCATGTCTTCATGTCTTCATGTCTTCATGTTTGCATGTCTTCATGTTTCCATGTTTTCATGTCTTCATGTCTGCATGTCTTCATGTCTTCATGTCTTCATGTTTACATGTCTTCATGTTTGCATGTTTTCATGTCTTCATGTCTTCATGTTTTCATGTCTTCATGTTTTTATGTCATTATGTCTTCATGTCTTCATGTTTGCATGTCTTCATGTCTTCATGTTTTCTTGTCTTCTTGTCTTCATGTCTTCATGTTTTCATGTTTTCATGTCTTCATGTTTGCATGTCTTCATGTCTTCATGTCTTCTTGTCTGCATGTCTTCATGTCTTCATGTTTGCATGTCTTCATGTTTGCATGTTTTCATGTCTTCATGTCTTCATGTCTTCATGTTTGCATGTTTTCATGTCTTCATGTCTTCATGTCTTCATGTTTTCATGTCTTCATGTTTGCATGTCGTCATGTCTTCATGTTTTCATGTCTTCATGTGTGCATGTCTTCATGTCTTCATGTTTGCATGTCTTCATGTCTTCATGTTTTCTTGTCTTCTTGTCTTCATGTCTTCATGTTTTCTTGTCTTCTTGTCTTCATGTCTTCATGTTTTCATGTTTTCATGTCTTCATGTCTTCATGTCTTCATGTCTTCATGTTTGCATGTCTTCATGTTTGCATGTTTTCATGTCTTCATGTCTGCATGTCTTCATGTCTTCATGTCTTCATGTTTACATGTCTTCATGTTTGCATGTTTTCATGTCTTCATGTCTTCATGTTTTCATGTCTTCATGTTTTTATGTCATTATGTCTTCATGTCTTCATGTTTGCATGTCTTCATGTCTTCATGTTTTCTTGTCTTCTTGTCTTCATGTCTTCATGTTTTCATGTTTTCATGTCTTCATGTTTGCATGTCTTCATGTCTTCATGTCTTCTTGTCTGCATGTCTTCATGTCTTCATGTTTGCATGTCTTCATGTTTGCATGTTTTCATGTCTTCATGTCTTCATGTCTTCATGTTTGCATGTTTTCATGTCTTCATGTCTTCATGTCTTCATGTTTTCATGTCTTCATGTTTGCATGTCGTTATGTCTTCATGTCTTCATGTTTTCTTGTCTTCTTGTCTTCTTGTCTTCATGTCTTCATGTTTTCTTGTTTTCTTGTCTTCATGTCTTCATGTTTTCATGTCTCCATGTCTTCATGTTTTCTTGTCTTCTTGTGTTCTTGTCTTCATATCTTCATGTTCAGTTGCATGGAGCAAACAATGACGCCAGACCGAGTGTGCGGAGCAACGTGAATAAATAGCTCTCTGATTAGTGCTCGGCAGCAGGTGAACGTGCCGAACACTAATCAGAGGCAGGTGGAAATAGTAAGTAACCATGGTAACTAACAGGAACTAAGGGAGTCCAAAACTAACAGAACATAACAAAAACATGATCCGGACCACGGATCATGACAGGGACAATGAAAAAGGAGGATTACCTCCAAATTCTTCAGGACAATTTAAATTAATTTAATTTAATTAATCAGCCCTGAGGTTGGGTCTTGGGCGCAGTTGGGTGTTCCAACAGGACAATGACCCCAAACACACGTCAAAAGTGGTAAAGGAATGGCTAAATCAGGCTAGTGTTACGGTTTTAGAATGGCCTTCCCAAAGTCCTGACTTTAAACGTGTGGACAATGCTGAAGAAACAAGTCCATGTCAGAAAACCAACACATTTAGCTGAACTGCACCAATTTTGTCAAGAGGAGTGGTCACAATTCAAGTAGAAGCTTGTGGATGGCTACCAAAAGCGCCTTATTGCAGTGAAACTTGCCAAGGGACATGTAAGCAAATATTAACATTGCTGTATGTATACTTTTGACCCAGCACATTTGCTCACATTTTCAGTAAACTCATAATAAATTCTAGAGATGTCCGATAATGGCTTTTTTGCCGATATCCGATATCCCGATATTGTCCAATTCTTAATTACCGATTCCGATATCAACCGATACCGATTATACAGTCGTGGAATTAACACATTATTATGCCTAATTTCGGATGCATTAAACAATGTAACAAGGTTATCCAAAATAAGAGAACAACTTCAACTCAAATTATGGAAAAAAATGCGCCAACATGGCACTGCCATATTTATTTATTAGTGCATAATTATTTTTTTTAACATGCCTCAAAACAGCAGCTTGGAATTTGGGACATGCTCTCCCTGAGATAATCCTGATACCCACTACAACTATGGGAAATACTAAACTTTGACTTTCACAAAGTGCATTATTCTTTTTTTTTTTTTTTAAACATGCCTCAAAACAACAGCTACAAAAACAATGAAGGCACACAGCTTCAGTCCAGAGTATACTAGAGTAATAAAGTAAACAATAACATAGTCCTCAATTAGTGCAAGACTGGCTGGCATACTGTATAATAGGACATTATAAACTGGACTCAATCTGCCCTGCTCTAACGTATCTGTATGAGTAACACAAATGTTCTGCAAGCTAGTGGTGAGTGCTTGAAGTGGCCCAGCAGTCAGCCAGAGCTTCTGAAATGCTGCGTTGAGACAGGGCACCTCTGTTCACTGCAAGCTGCAAAGTGTGCGCCATGCAGGGCAGACTATCCACTCCAAGCCATCGTAGCCTTTGCAATATTGCGTGCGTTGTCCTTGACCACAACGTGGGCTTTCGCCTTGGGGTTGTTTTTGTTGTATTTTTGTTTTTTCTCGGCGGAGTCTTTAAGCAACAACTGTGTGGTACTACTTTTTTTTCTCGGTGTTTGATTTTCATCCATCTTCCGCTAGTATTCATGGTGTATCTCCTTATGATTCTTGAAGAGGTGGGAGATCAAATTGCTCGTAATAAAGGAAGACGTCTTGGTTCCTCCTCGCTTAACTAACTTTTTGCAGTCATTGCAAATTGCCAGTTTTTTTATCCGTCAGACACACTTTAAAGACCTACTGAAACCCACTACTACCGACCACGCAGTCTGATAGTTTATATATCAATGATGAAATCTTAACATTGCAACACATGCCAATACGGCCGGGTTAGCTTACTAAAGTGCAATTTTAAATGTCGCGCGAAATATCCTGCTGAAAACGTCTCGGTATGATGACGCCGGGGCGTGACGTCACGGATTGTAGAGGACATTTTATGACAGCATGGTGGCCAGCTATTAAGTCGTCTGTTTTCATCACAAAATTCCACAGTATTCTGGACATCTGTGTTGGTGAATCTTTTGCAATTTGTCCAATGAACAATGGAGACAGCAAAGAAGAAAGCTGTAGGTGGGTAGCGGTGTATTGCGGGCGGCTGCAGCAACACAAACACAGCCGGTGGTTCATTGTTTACATTCCCGAAAGATGACAGTCAAGCTTTACCATTGGCCTGTGGAGAACTGGGACAACAGAGACTCTTACCAGGAGGACTTTGAGTTGGATACGCAGACACGGTACCGTGAGTACGCATGCAGCTGCGGCTTCCAAACATTTGATCGCTTGCCCGTACGTGCGTGCCGCTATGTGCATGTCACGTACGTAACTTTGGAGACTTTGGGGAAATATATGTGCTGTATGAACTTTGGGGAGGTGAACGGTACTTTGGGCTGTGGGATTGAGTGTGTTGTGCAGGTGTTTGAGTTGTATTGGCGGGTTATATGGACGGGAGGGGGAGGTGTTTGTTATGCGGGATTAATTTGTGGCATATTAAATATAAGCCTGGTTGTGTTGTGGCTAATAGAGTATATATATGTCTTGTGTTTATTTACTGTTTTAGTCATTCCCAGCTGAATATCAGGTCCCACCCTCCTCTCACAGCATCTTCCCTATCTGAATCACTCCCACTGCCCTCTAGTCCTTCACTCTCACTTTCCTCATCCACAAATCTTTCATCCTCGCTCAAATTAATGGGGAAATCGTCGCTTTCTCGGTCCGAATCGCTTTCGCTGCTGGTGGCCATGATTGTAAACAATGTGCAGATGTGAGGAGCTCCACAACCTATGACATCACGCTACTCGTCTGCTACTTCCGGTACAGGCAAGGCTTTTTTATCAGTGACCAAAGGTTGCAAACTTTATCGTCGAAGTTCTCTACTAAATCCTTTCAGCAATATCGCGAAATGATCAAGTATGACACATAGAATGGACCTGCTATCCCCGTTTAAGTAAGAAAATCGCATTTCAGTAGGCCTTTAACATAATCCTAAACCATAGAAATGGTGTCATTAGTCAGTCACCGAGCGAGCTCGCTTGTTAGCCACGGCTACAGCACCGGCAACAGCACACTCTTGTTGTTGTTATGCTCCGCCAGTAAACCTCTCATGCTGTAGTCGTCAACTCATGTATTGTGTGTGGGAGAGGGGAGAGGAGAGAGGGGAGGGGCTGCTGACTGGGTTTATATGCATGTTTTACCGGATATGTACCGCTCCGTACAACGGCGTTTTAAAAAGTCATTAATTTTACTTTTTGAAACCGACGCCGATAGTTTCCGATATCACATTTTAAGCATTTATCGGACATCTCTGATAAATTCATAAAAGAACCAATCTTCATGAATATTTTTTGTGACCAACAAGTATGTGCTCCAATCACTCTATCACACAAAAAATAAGAGTTGTAGAAATGATTGGAAACTCAAGACATGCATGACATTATGTTCTTTACAAGTGTAGGTAAACTTTTGACCTCGACTCTACGTGCATCTAAAACCTGTGGCGTGTCTAGGAAGTGGCTCGGGGTGACAAGCCACCCCAGGTGCCACCCAATCAGAGGTGGCTTAAAGCATTATAGGGATTATAAATGATGGGCAAAATAAATTTTAAAAATACTTTAAAAATCCACGACGATGGGGTATCGGACTGTCTGATTGTGACGGTCCGCTCCCTGTATGATCAGTGTCAGAGCTTGGTCCGCATTGCCGGCAGTAAGTCGGACCCGTTTCCAGTGAGGGTTGGACTCCGCCAAGGCTGCCCTTTGTCACCGATTCTGTTCATAACTTTTATGGACAGAATTTCTAGGCGCAGTCAAGGCGTTGAGGTGATCCGGTTTGGTGGCTGCAGGATTAGGTCTCTGCTTTTTGCAGATGATGTGGTCCTGATGGCTTCATCTAGCCAGGATCTTCAGCTCTCACTGGATCGGTTCGCAGCTGAGTGTGAAGCGACTGGGATGAGAATCAGCACCTCCAAGTCCGAGTCCATGGTTCTCGCCCGGAAAAGGGTGGAGTGCCATCTCCGGGTTGGGGAGGAGACCCTGCCCCAAGTGGAGGAGTTCAAGTACTTCGGAGTCTTGTTCACGAGTGAGGGAAGAGTGGATCGTGAGATGGACAGGCGGATCGGTGCGGCGTCTTCAGTAATGTGGACGCTGTATCGATCCGCTGTGGTGAAGGAGCTGAGCCGGAAGAATTTACCGGTCGATCTACGTTCCCATCCTCACCTCTGGTCATGAGCTTTGGGTTATGACCGAAAGGACAAGATCACGGGTACAGGCGGCCGAAATGAGTTCCCTCCGCCGGGTGGCGGGGCTCTCCCTTAGAGATGGGTGAGAAGCTCTGTCATCTGGGGGGAGCTCAAAGTAAAGCCGCTGCTCCTCCACATCGAGAGGAGCCAGTTGAGGTGGTTCGGGCATCTGGTCAGGATGCCACCCGAACGCCTCCCTAGGGAGGTGTTTAGGGCACGTTCGACCGGTAGGAGGCCACGGGGAAGACCCAGGACACGTTGGGAAGACTATGTCTCCCGGCTGGCCTGGGAACGCCTCGGTATCCCCCGGGAAGAGCTGGACGAAGTGGCTGGGGAGAGGAAGGTCTGGGCTTCCCTGCTTAGGCTGCTGCCCCCGCGACCCGACCTCGGATAAGCGGAAGAAGATGGATGGATGGATGGACTTTAAAAATCCCATGTTTTGTTAGATTGTTGCTGCAAAACCTATCTGAATGTTTTATTTCCACATCCACAGACCACACACACGCAATGTGTGGTCTCAGTGTGGCTAATTTGACTAATTGCCAATTTGTTGAACTGGCCATGAACATGTTGTGTTTGTCCGCCTTGTGTTTCAGTGGACCATCATGTCACTAGTGATGACAAAAAGGATGAATGACAGAGCACCATTGTGCCCTGCAGCCCCTTACGTAATGCCTTCTATTTGTTTCTGTTGGCTCGCTCGCTTCTTGGAGTTCCTCAGCTCAGATCAATAATGAGCGCTCCGCTGAGTCTGCAATGAATAATCATCTCCACATGTTGCATCATGTGTTCAGTGACCAGCACAGATATACAATTCTAGATATTATATCTTGTTGAAGTGAATAGCTTGGTTTGTGTTTAGTCTGCACTTCATCACTGACTCTTCTTACTAAATAACATGATGTGGAGGGTGGCGTGGCCTGCGGGCCTGCAGCGAGGCGGGGTGTGCCAGGGCCGGCCTCGAAGTCAGTGACAGGTGCGTAGTAGGCCCACCTGGGCTTTGTTATCTAATCACCTGTCGCTCTGTATAAGCAGCGACCAGGAGGAGAGACGTGGTTGGAGAGCGGAAGAAGACAACTGCTGAAAAGCAACCCAGAGATTTGATACGCAAACTAAAACTGTATTTTAAACCATGAAACGGGCTCGCCTGGAGATGCTTGGTGGTCAGGAGGACCCACTGGAAGGCAGCTTTCACACATGACTATTACAACTTTGATGCATTGCTGCTGTCCATACATCCATTTTCTACCGCTTGTCCTTCTCTGGGGTCGCGGGGGGGTGCTGGAGCAAATCCCAGCTGCACTCGGGCAAAAGGTGGGGTACACCCTGGACAAGTGTCCACCTCATCACAAGACCAACAAGGCTTTTTATTTTTTTTCCCCACCAAATTCTAAAGAAATGTTAGAAAAACAAATTCACCTTGGTGGTGCTTAAGGGTTGGTTTTTTTTTTCTGGTTTTTTTTGTAAAGTTAAAAGGCACTGCGGCTGAAAAGAAAAAAAAATACCAGTAACGAGGATCCATTCGTAATATTCAAAGAAAAGACAACGTTTTTTTTTTTTTTCAAATATTAGCGTATAATTATACAGCCTAATTATATTTGTAAATAATTAATTGTATTACTCTGATTATTATACATTATATTACATTGTATTAATTTAGTATTTGTAGTCTTTGTTGTAAAAATTAATATCACTTTTTTGCTCATACTTAAAACAGTTGGACAATTTACATTCACGTAGCAGAGATGATTAAAAAACTCAATTCACATCTGAATCGCGATTCTTATTCTTATTATAAAGCAAGACATGATTTTCAAGAAACAATTTATATATATATATTTATATATATACATATAACATATATATATATATATATATATATATATATATATATATATATATATATATATATATATATATATATATATATATATATATTCCAAACCCATATATATTATGTCATTCCACCTTTTGCCGCTATTACAGCTTCAACTCTTCTGGGAAGGCTGTCCACAAGGTTGCGGAGTGAGTTTATTGGAATTTTCCACCATTCTTCTAAAAGCGCATTGGTGAGGTCACACACTGATGTTGGTTTGAGAAGGCCTGGCTCTCAGTCTCCGTTCTAGTTCATCCCAAAGGTGTTCTATCGGGTTCAGGTCAGGACTCTGTGCAGGCCAGTCAAGTTCATCCACACCAGACTCTGTCATCCATGTCTTTATGGACCTTGCTTTGTGCACTGGTGCACAGTCATGTTGGAAGAGGAAGTGGCCCGCTTCAAACTGTTCCCACAAGGTTGGGAGCATGGAATTGTCCAAAATGTTTTGGTATCCTGGAGCATTCAAAGTTCCTTTCACTGGAACTAAGGTGCCAAGCCCAACTCCTGAAAAACAACCCCACACCATAATGCCTCCTCCACCTAATTTCACACTCAGCACAATGCAGTCCGAAATGTAGCGTTCTTCTGGCAACCTCCAAACCCAGACTGGTCCATCAGATTGCCAGATGGAAAAGTGTGATTGATCACTCCAGAGAAGGCGTCTCCACTGCTCTAGAGTCCAGTGGCGACGTGCTTTACACCACTGCATCCCACGCTTTGCCTTGGACTTGGTGATGTATGCCTTAGATGCAGCTGTCGGCCATGGAAACCCATTCCATGAAGCTCTCTGCGTACTGTACGTGGGCTAATTGGAAGGTTATATGAAGTTTGAAACTCTGTAGCAACTGACTGTGCAGAAAGTCTTTGCACTATGCGCTTCAGCATCCGCTGACCCCTCTCTGTCAGTTTACGTGGCCTACCACTTGGTGGCTGAGTTGCTGTTGTTCCCAAACTCTTCAATTTTCTTATAATAAAGCCCACAGTTGAGTTTAGAATATTTAGATTTGTTGCACAGGTGGCATCCTATGACAGTTCCACGCTGGAAATCACTGAAAGCGGCCCATTCTTTCACAAATGTTTGTAGAAACAGTCTCCATGCCTAAGTGCTTGATTTCATACACCTGTGGCCGGGGCCAAGTGATTAGGACACCTGATTCTCATCATTTGAATGGGTGGCCAAATACGTTTGGCAATATAGTGTAGTAATGACACTTGACGTGAGTACAATAAACACTCAACAAGTTCAGAATAGATGGAAGTTGGACAGTTGGTGACCTGAGTCAAGGTGTGTGTGACATCACGTTCTTGAATGAGAGTCTTGGACTTGAGTCCCGATTTAACCGCCAAGCTGAGAGTTTTTGGCACAGATGCTGCAGCCATATGCTTCTAGCACAATCCTACACGTGCACTTTGTCAATGGATTACACAGGTGAGCAAGCAAAGCCAAATATAGTTGCTCTAACTGGATTTGCTATCTCATTCATCAAATCATGTTATGTTTGCACCCTGCCGGGGAGGAAAATTACGTATTTAGTGGGGATTTTTTGATTCATGCAATTAAAAAAAAATGACTACCGTATTTTTCGGACTATAAGTCGCAGTTTTTTTCATAGTTTAGCCGGGCTCCAGTGCGACTTATATATGTTTTTTTCCTTCTTTATTGTGCATTTTTGGCATGTGCGACTTATACTCCGGTTCGACTTATACCCCGAAAAATACGGTATTTGTGGTAAACAGACTGCTTTCATAAATTTTGTGCTAAATGTGTAAAGTTGTATGCACCAATTTCTATTTTAACGAGCGCTGTTAAAGTTAACACCTGTGATTAGTCACAAAACATGTTTTGAGTGCACATGCTCCTTTACCTGGTAGTCATACGGTCCTTGAGCAGGTCAATGCAGTGTCAAAGTACTTTTAAGTTCATTTAAATTATACAAACAAATGAACAACTGTGATTAATTTAACCACATTTCATAAATGTCAATAATCAGATTTTCCATCCATTCATCCATCTTTTTCCGCTTATCCGAGGTCGGGTCGCGGGGGCAGCAGCCTAAGCAGAGAAGTCCAGTCTTTCCTCTCCCCAGCCACTTCGTCCAGCTCCTCCCGGGGGATCCCGAGGCGTTCCCAGGCCAGCCGGTAGAGATAGTCTTGGGTCTTCCCCGTGGCCTCCTACCGGTCAGATCTGATTTTAAGAAAATGTATTGTTTCAGCACTGATTTCAATATTTCTTCTTAAAATCGGCTACATTTTTAAATTACATTTTGACAAAAGTTTTTGGCCACCCATACAAATGATGACAATCAGGTGTCCTAATCACTTGGCCTCAGGTGTATAAAATCAAGCACTTAGGCATGGAGACTGTTTCTACAAACATGTGTGAAAGAATATGCCGCTTTCAGTGATTTCCAGCGTGGAACTGTCATAGGATGCCACCTGTGCAACAAATCCAGTCGTGACATTTCCTCGCTCATAAATATTCCAAAGTCAACTGTCGGCTTTATTATAAGAAAATTCTGTTTTTGTTTACTTTGCAGCCAGTTCAGTTTTAGCTTCGTTTTGCATAGCCATCCCTAAGATTCAATGCCTTTTCTTAGCGGCACTCGCCTTTTGTTTATTTTTGGTTTAAGCATTAGACACCTTTTTACCTGCACCCTGCCTCCCGTATATTGCGATCACGACAAACCATCTTCCCGACATCTACAGAGCAATTAGCTACCTGCTGATATGCCGAGCTCTAGACAGCACAGACACTCAACAACGGCACATTATTTGCGGATTATAATTACTGGTTTGCATAAAACATTTTTAACCCAAATAGGTGAAATGACGTAATGTCCCACGGCACACCAGACTGTATCTCACGGTACACCATACTTGCCAACCCTCCCGGATTTTCCGGGAGACTCCCGAAATTCAGCGCCTCTCCCGGGACAAATTTTCTCCCGAAAATCTCCCGAAATTCAGGCGGACCTGGAGGCCACGCCCCCTCCAGCTCCATGCGGACCCTCCTGGTCCGCATGGAGCAATGTTGTTGTAATATATTGAGTTGGAGGCAATAAACAGGCGAGGGGATGAAGTACTGTACGTCTCTTTAGTAGACTTTAGAACAGACTCACACACTTGACGTCAGGTGCGCAACACCACGTAAATCGTGGGCCAACCAAAAAGTAACCCCAGTACGCTACAGCCAACATTCACCAGGAGATGGCAACAGACAAACATAGATCACTCTATTAAATTCCTCCCCTTTTATTAATGTAAAAGTTACTCAAAAGAAATAAACAACCCAACCAAAAAATGCAGCAGCTCAATTAAAAAACTGTACTTAAGCCACATTCTTTTTTTTTAGTACTGAACTCTTAACCCTCATTTGTAAACAATAACATGCTTATTATACAAACAGTATTTGTACACCTTTAACACAGATTTTTATACTGTCTTCAGAGATTCAGTTTTTTTGGTGGTTCTCGAAAACTTTTTGGGTACCTGCGGATCACTGGTGGGGTTTTTGTTGTGGGTGATCTGGGTTCTGATGATGGCAACTCAGCAGCCCTTGAATCTGGTTCAATGATTAGACTAGTTTGTGTCTGACTCACTGATGGTCCTGGTGATGGAACTGAAACAGCACTGTCCAGTTGTACTGATGGCACATTTTCTGCAACTGGTGGAGACTAGATAACTGGCAGTCTCTCCATGTTTTCTCGTCATGGTAACATGTGATCCACATGCACTGTGCGCTGTCTCTGTCCCTCTTGATATATATATATATATATATATATATGTGTGTACCCCGCCTTCCGCCCGATTGTAGCTGAGATAGGCTCCAGCGCCCCCCGCGACCCCAAAAGGGAATAAGCGGTAGAAAATGGATGGATGGATGGATATATATGAAATACTTGACTTGGTGAATTGTAGCTGTAAATATACTCCTCCCCTCTTAGCCACGCCCACAACCACGCCCACGCCCCCGACCACGCCCCCCACCCCCACCTCCCGAAATCGGAGGTCTCAAGGTTGGCACTTATGCGGTACACTAGTGTGCCACGGCACAGTGGTTGAATAACACTGATCTATAGAATTGTTATAATTATTACTATTATTAGTGCATCTGTGACAGTATGTAAATTTAGTTACTAGTAGAATACAGTGATTGTAAGTAGCAAAGTAAGCTCTTGAGTTGTATTACTATGTCATTTTATATTCGCAACTTAAAAATGTTTATTGTTAATGACAACAGTAAAGCACCGTTATTTGTAGAATATGGAGCTAATGTTATTGTAATGCCAGCATTAATAAGAGCCATTGTAGTACTGGACGGCTCCAGCAGGGGGCGCGTTGTGCTGGGAGCTATACTAGAGGGACACCTGACTTCCTGCTTGCAGTCAATACAGACGTGAGCAGAACGAAGTTGTGTCCTCGTATCTGTATACTCAAACATCTCCCTTCTCAGGTACGAGTGTCTTTATGTAAATAGTTTTACCCCCGAATGTATCTTTATAGAGTTTAAACATGTTTGAAAGAGTATATTTTTATGATATGTGTCTTTTCAGTCGACAAGGCTTTATACATGACCAAGCTAATGCTAAAGCTAATAGCACTGCCGATGACGAAGCAGATGCTAACTGCATCAACAGTGTTAAATATATAGAAAGGTACTGTGCCTAGTTAATTATTAATCTGTGTATATTGCTGATGAAATGTGTATTTACTTGTTGAGATATCTTACAGTTTCTGGAACTAATTCAGTGTAGTTTTTATTTAATTTTTTTATTTTTATTTAATCGGGCTTCACGGTGGCAGAGAGGTTAGTGCATCTGCCTCACAATACGAAGGTCCTGAGTAGTCTTGGGTTCAATCCCGGGCTCGGGATCTTTCTGTGTGGAGTTTGCATGTTCTCCCCGTGACTGCGTGGGTTCCCTCCGGGTACTCCGGCTTCCTCCCACTTCCAAAGACATGCACCTGGGGATAAGTTGATTGGCAACACTAAATTGGCCCTAGTGTGTGGATGTGAGTGTGAATGTTGTCTGTCTATCTGTGTTGGCCCTGCGATGAGGTGGCGACTTGTCCAGGGTGTACCCCGCCTTCCGCCCGATTGTAGCTGAGATAGGCTCCAGCGCCCCCGTGACCCCAAAGGGAATAAGCGGTAGAAAATGGATGGATGGATGGATGGATTTTATTTAATCTTAAGGAATGATAAGTGACTTTTGTTACTAAAACAATATAGACTTGCTGTAGTGGGTGAACCTTTGTATTTACTTGTTGAGACATCTTTAAATACTGTTACACTAAGGTAGGGATGTCCCGATCCAGGTTGTTGCACTTCCGATCCGATACCGATATTGTTTTTGCATTTCCGATCCGATACTGACCGATACCGATACTGGCCGATACTGGCCTATCCGAGCATGTATTAAAGTTTAAAGTTATTTAGCCTACTTAGTTGTCAGAATCATGTTGAAAAGGGTTTTACTACTCTTGATAACAACTAGCTAGCTAAATTAGGGGAGTTTGAATAATACACAATGGTTGGTAACAAGAAACTGACCTGTTTATTCAAGGATAAACACAAAATAGACAAAATTATACATGACAAACAGAAATGGCATCATTGAACTAGGGCTGGGCGATATGGCCTTTTTTTAATATTGCGATATTTTAAGGCCATATTGCGATACACAATATATATCTCGTTATTTTGCCTTAGCCTTGAATGAACACTTGATGCATATAATCACAGCAGTATGATGATTCTATGTGTTTTGATTGATTGATTGAGACTTTTATTAGTAGGTTGCACAGTGAAGTACATATTCCGTACAATTGACCACTAAATGGTAACACTCGAATAAGTTTTTCAACTTGTTTAAGACGGGGTCCACTTAAATTGATTCATGATACAGATATATACTATCAGATATATACTATCATCATAATACAGTCATCACACAAGATAATCACATTGCATTATTTACATTATTTATAATCCAGGGTGTGGAGGGGGGCGCCTGATGTAAGTGTCAAAAAGACAGCCAAAAGAGTTTGATATGAGAATAAATCTAAAGTTAAAATATAGGGTAGAAATGCACCCATTTGCAGGAAATGTAGTCTTGATTTTCAAAATGTTCTTTCAAGGCTTTCATGTCTACATTAAAACATTCTTCTTCATACTGCTTTAATATATGCTACTTTTAAACTTTCATGCAGAGAAGGAAATCACAACTAAAAAAATCACTAATTTTTTCATACGGTGTTGATGTGGAAATTTTTGCCATTTTGATGGTGTGGACGTGTGGCACCGAATGGAGATAAGCGTCTCGACAGACGTCACAATATTTGAACAATGATGACGAAAACTGTTGTCTCTGTCGTGTCCGTGTGTCGAAAATTGTTATGCGCTTATTTTTTTATTTGATTTTGTGCGTGGCATAGATTTGCCGTGCGCAGAGGACGTTTGAGCAGGCGCGCACCTTAGCGGCTGCGCTAGCATCACAGCTAACGTTAGCCGTGCCGCTACCTCGCTCTCTGCTGGGAGAGGACGTATACGTATGTGACGTATGACGTGACAGTATGTGACGTGTGTAAGAAGGTGCGCTTGCTGTCTGTGAGAGGGAGACACAGGAAAGAGTGAGAAGAGCCTGTCGTGTAATGCCAGCAGCTAAAAGCAACTGCGTGAGAATTGTGGATGTGTTGAAGGTGTGCTGGAAAATGCGGAACGGAAATTAAACTGGATCTGGATCGGCATTATCCCATGCCTTGCCGATACGCAATTTTTGGCAAATATCGGCAGCCGATCCGATCCAAATATCGGATCGAGACATCCCTACACTAAGGTAAAGTCTATTAGTGCAAAGAACAGGAAAACCTACTCGATTATTTGAATGTAAAATCCGTATGGTAATACTGGAGTGCATTTTATGTTTGTTACAATACTGTGTACATGTACATGTTTGGTGTTTGATTTGTTGGCAGTCAATACAGACGTGAGCAGAACGAAGTTGTGTCCTCGTATCTGTATACTCAAACATCAGCGATTACACATCTACTAGGGTTTAAGCCTCCCTCTTTAAAAAAATTCCGTTTGGAACTTAGATTAAGGGTCCTTGAACGCGCCACAGTTATGTGCTTTGGCACTGGTGGGCAAAATAGGGCCCGCGGGCCACATGTGGCCCATTAAGATTTTCAATCCTGCCCCGCCGGACGTTTTACAACATTTTTTTAGACCTTTAACATCAAAACTGTATTTGCCATTATGATGTGCAGTGATGTTTCTAAATGACCGTAAGTCTTGAACTATACAAAGTATTTCAATGCTTGAAATCTGCACTTTTGGGTGTTATAGGAGTTATTACGGTAATCTAGGTCACAGCAGCTCAGACCAGGAACAAAGCAGTGTGAGCGGGGTTTGTTTTCAGATCAGCATGTGTCAGGAACAGATGTGGAAGCACATTTTTATGTGATAATATATCATATTGTAGGTGTTTATTACACTTTGCATTCATATTTTGCTGTTTGTTACATTTTTGTTGTTCTGCTTGAGTGTAAAAGATACACAACTATGGAGGAGCTGGTCTGAGAAGTAAAATATGTTCATATTGTCAGGCTTGTCCCTGACAGTTTGGTCAAGTTTTAGTTTTTCCTCTGTCATTTCCTGTCAACGCTCTTATTTTGGTTATTTCCTCATTGTCTCCCTGAGTGCTGCTTCCCCTCAGCTGCGGCTGATTGGCACCTGGCCACACCTGGTGTCGTCAATCAGCCAGCTGCTATTTAAACATGCCTTCCCCTCCAGTCAGTGCTGTATTATTGTCATTGTCGATGTCACTACTACCTGTCATAATACTTGTCGTTGTAGCTCTGTCTACTTTTGTTCACTCTGCTCATGTCATAGTTCCTTCGTGTCACAGTAAGTGTTTTTGTTTCTTGTCGACAGTTAGCCTTTGTGCTATTTTTGTTCTCCGCCTTTTGTTTGTACCCTTTAGTTGGTTTTTTTTTGCTATAGTGTTAAATTAAATCATGTTTTCCTGTTCAATGCCTGCCGTCTCTGCATCTTGGGGTTCGTCACCAACACACTCCGACACATATGTTGTTAATATTCAGTGTTTTATTGTTTATAGTTAATATTGTAAATCCCACTTTCTTTATTTTCATGTACATTTTGGGTGTCCCATTCAGTAAAAAACTGTAAAATTTGTTTTTTTTGAGGTGGTCTGTCATAACTTTTTTAGAACTCTATCAGACGTTGTGACTTTTGGTATTGGTGTTCCGGAAAAAAAGGGACCCAAACACATACTGTGCAGCTAAATGTGTTTGTATCACACTTTTTTTTTCTCTCAATGTGGCCTCCTGAGTCAAAATATTTTCCCACCTCTGCTGTAGGGGATGCAAAAGTGAAACTCCAGCATAACTTTGCCCGATGCTCCCACAAATATCCACGTTCTTAAATGTTGGTGCGGAGTGGGAATGAATAAATAATAATAAATGATAAATGATAAATGGGTTGTACTTGTATAGCGCTTTTCTACCTTCAAGGTACTCAAAGCGCTTTGACACTACTTCCACATTTACCCATTCACACACACATTCACACACTGATGGAGGGAGCTGCCATGCAAGGCGCTAACCAGCACCCATCAGGAGCAAGGGTGAAGTGTCTTGCTCAGGACACAACAGACATGACGAGGTTGGTACTAGGTGGGGATTGAACCAGGGACCCTCGGGTCGCGCACGACCATTCTTCCACTGCGCCACTCCGTCCCATAATAATAATAAACAAATAAATTATGACATCTGTGTGGAGTGAACAGTGAAGTGTTTGCTGCTAGCAGAAGGAATGAACCATTTGCCATTTTGGAAGGGGGTCTATATTGCCAAAAGTATTTGGCCACCTGCCTTGACTCACATATGAACTTGAAGTGCCATCCCATTCCTAACCCATAGGGTTCAATATGATGTGGGTCCACCTTTTGCAGCTATTACAGCTTCAACTCTTCTGGGAAGGCTGTCCACAAGGTTGCGGAGTGTGTTTATAGGAATTAGAAAACCGCATTGGTGAGGTCACACACTGATGTTGGTGGAGAAGACCTGGCTCTCAGTCTCCGTTCTAGTTCATCCAAAAGGTGTTCTATCGGGTTCAGGTCAGGACTCTGTGCAGGCCAGTCAAGTTCATCCACACCAGGCTCTGTCATCCACGTCTTTATGGACCTTGCTTTGTGCACTGGTGCACAGTCATGTTGGAAGAGGAAGGGGCCCGCTCCAAACTGTTCCCACAAGTTTGGGAGCATGGAATTGTCCAAAATGTTTTGGTATCCAGGAGCATTCAAAGTTCCTTTCACCGGAACTAAGGGGCCGAGCCGAACTCCTGAAAAACAACCCCACACCATAATTCCTCCTCCACCAAATTTCACACTCGGCACAATGCAGTCCGAAATGTAGCGTTTGTCATGTCTTTTGATCATGTTTTGTTTTAGTTATGTCCTGTTTGGTTTTTGGTCACTTCGTTCCTGCCTTTTCACTCCCTTGTTTTGTTTCCATGGTTACCCATTAGTTTCACCTGCTCCACGTTTGGACTCACACACCTGTCACCAATCATGTCACTGTTATTTAAGCCCGTCTTTTTCTGTTGGTCGGCCTGGCGACATCATCTGCTGTTACCCTTGCCACTCATGCGTTCATTCCATGCCATTGTTCCATGATCGTTTCCATGCTTGTTCCAAGTAAGTTTTTGTTTATTCATGTCACGTTTAGCAGTTCTTTTTGTTTCATGTCCCTAGTCTACGTTAAGTGTAAGTTTTTGTTTCATAGTCTAGTTTGTACCTCAGCCTTGTGCGCGCCTTTTGTTTGTTTTCCTTTTATTAGTGTTTAAAATAAATCATGTATTTACCTCCAAGCCATGTCCGATCCAACTATTCTTGCATCTCGGGAAAACAAACACCCCACAGTCCTCATTATGACAGCGTTTTCCTAGATTGCCAGATGGAAATGCGTGATTCATCACTCCAGAAGGCGTGTCCACTGCTCTAGAGTCCAGTGGCGACGTGCTTTACACCACTGCATCCCACGCTTTGCATTGGACTTGGTGATGTATGGCTTAGATGCAGCTGCTCGGCCATGAAATCCCATTCTGTGAAGCTCTGCGTACTGTACGTGGGCTAATCGGAAGGTCACATCAAGTTTGGAGCTCTGTAGCAACTAACTGTGCAGAAAGTCTTTGCACTATGCGCTTCAGCATCCGCTGACCCCTCTCTGTCAGTTTACGTGGCCTACCACTTGGTGGCTGAGTTGCTGTTGTTCCCAAACTCTTCACTTTTCTTATAATAAAGCCGACAGCTGACTTTAGAATATGGAGGATGTACTATTTTCCGGAAAATAACACTACTATGTGTTTTAATGTGTCTTCATGCTTACAGTCGAGTACATTCAGTATTCTAGTGGTTACTGGTTGTTTGGGTCCAGGTCCAAGTGGGGGGAAAGACAATCCTCCAAGACTATTTGAATCACCGAGTGAAAACGCTGATCCCTTCAGCAGCACCTGCTGCAGACTGTGGCTAAAGCGCACAGCACCTGGACTATCCCTGCTGGCGGCAAAATCCACCAAATCTTTCACGGGATTTGTTGTTTCTTTCCCATTGGCGGCGGTTGTGCAGGCAGGGCGTTAAAGAGCTTATATAAGTGAAGGCGCTGCCTTGCATCTCGCACACTTGCTGGCTCCCTCACGCCTGGAGGAGAGAAGACAGCGCAGGTAAGAGTTGATGAATGCATATGTTTATGTCATGCATGCATTGTCAAGTGTGGTTGCACTGCGATCGTTTTCTTACACTATATTAAACAGATGCTATTTATCTGGTCATTGTTTAGTTATTCGTGTGGCACAATTCCACAGCCACTACTACTCTGCAGTGCTGTGCAGATTTAAAACAGAAAGGCAAAAGGAAAAAAAAAATGTTTTATTAAAATACAAACCCCGTTTCCATGTGAGTTGGGAAATTGTGTTAGATGTAAATATAAACGGAATAAAATGATTTGCAAATCATTTTCAACCCATATTCAATTGAATGCACTACAAAGACAACATATTTGATGTTCAAACTCATAAACTTTATTTTTTTTTTGCAAATAATAATTAACTTAGAATTTCATGGCTGCAACACGTGCCAAAGTAGTTGGGAAAGGGCATGTTCACCACTGTGTTACATGGCCTTTCCTTTTAACAACACTCAGTAAACGTTTGGGAACTGAGGAGACACATTTTTTAAGCTTCTCAGGTGGAATTCTTTCCCATTCTTGCTTGATGTACAGCTTAAGTTGTTCAACAGTCCGGGGGTCTCCGTTGTGGTATTTTAGGCTTCATAATGCGCCACACATTTTCAATGGGAGACAGGTCTGGACTACAGGCAGGCCAGTCTAGTACCCGCACTCTTTTACTATGAAGCCACGTTGATGTAACACGTGGCTTGACATTGTCTTGCTGAAATAAGCAGGGGCGTCCATGGTAACGTTGCTTGGATGGCAACATATGTTGCTCCAAAACCTGTATGTACCTTTCAGCATTAAAGGTGCCTTCACAGATGTGTAAGTTACCCATGTCTTGGGCATTAATACACCCCCATACCATCACAGATGCTGGCTTTTCAACTTTGCGCCTATAACAATCCGGATGGTTCTTTTCCTCTTTGGTTCGGAGGACACGACGTCCACAGTTTCCAAAAACAATTTGAAATGTGGACTCGTCAGACCACAGAACACTTTTCCACTTTGTATCAGTCCATCTTAGATGAGCTCAGGCCCAGCGAAGCCGACGGCGTTTTTGGGTGTTGTTGATAAACGGTTTTCGCCTTGCATAGGAGAGTTTTAACTTGCACTTACATATGTAGCGACCAACTGTAGTTACTGACAGTGGGTTTCTGAAGTGTTCCTGAGCCCATGTGGTGATATCCTTTACACACTGATGTCGCTTGTTGATGCAGTACAGCCTGAGGGATCGAAAGTCACGGGCTTAGCTGCTTACGTGCAGTGATTTCTCCAGATTCTCTGAACCCTTCGATGATATTACGGACCGTAGATGGTGAAATCCCTAAATTCCTTGCAATAGCTGGTTGAGAAAGGTTTTTCTTAAACTGCTCAACAATTTGCTCACGCATTTGTTGACAAAGTGGTGACCTTCGCCCCATCCTTGTTTGTGAATGACTGAGCATTTCACGGAATCTACTTTTATACCCAATCATGGCACCCACCTGTTCCCAATTTGCCTGTTCACCTGTGGGATGTTCCAAATAAGTGTTTGATGAGCATTCCTCAACTTTATCAGTATTTTTTGCCACCTTTCCCAACTTCTTTGTCACGTGTTGCTGGCATCAAATTCTAAAGTTAATGATTATTTGCAAAAAAAAAAAAAATGTTTATCAGTTTGAACATCAAATATGTTGTCTTTGTAGCACATTCAATTGAATATGGGTTGAAAATGATTTGCAAATCGTTGTATTCCGTTTATATTTACATCTAACACAATTTCCCAACTCATATGGAAACGGGGTTTGTATCAAGTATACAAACATCACAATATTAGTTACAGCTGACAATATTCAAAAATGAAAATATTTCTTAGCAAGTTACATTCAGGAACTTCGCATGTTTACTCTTGCACAATTAAATAGGCCTGAAAGGGAGTAGTTATCCCCCTTAATTCTTCCCCTTGTCAATGTCTCCATAATTACTGCTTGCTATTCACTTAAAGGCACACTTTATTTTAGTGGTAAGAGAGAAGAATGGAGAATACGCAACATCAGATTGATGGCTGATAGTATTTTCAGGTCAGGACTCTGTGCAGGCCAGTCAAGTTCATCCATCCATGTCTTTATGGACCTTGCTTTTATGAAAATATACATACAGTCATGAATCAAATGAAACAGAATTAGTGTTGAATGAATGATTTATAAATATATGCACAACACATGAAAAAGTACATTTTTGCTCCAGTAGTTATTCCTAATGTCTCTGCTTTACTTGTCTTTATTCACGCAACTATTGTTTTAACTCAATTATGTTCTATTCATTAACAACATATTCATATTTATCCTTTTTTATAAACTCATTCATTATTTATATATTTGCATTGCTCATACTAAGTTATATACAGTGTAATTATTTCAACTACTATATTAACTTACTATAAACGTGAATAAATATATAAACATAAATATGAAGGAAGAGAATAAATAGATAAGCACAGGGTTAAAAACTGACAAACAATGTATGTCTCTCAAATAATTGCAGGAAATTGGAAAAATGTAAACAAATAATATGACAGTTCTGGTAAACACGAGATATTTATTTAGCAATGTATTTGTAATTAGTGCAATAAACTCAAATAATGATCTAATATTTGGGGTACATTGCTGAACAATAAATATTGTGTTGAATAAATACTTGTTTAGAAATAATCGGCAAGTGTCGTGGCCAGTGAGTGTGTACTATATACACAACATTTCTCACAAGCAATCTTTTTTTTTTTTTTAACTTAGAGTAGTCAGTGTGCAGCTCCACAACCAGTGTCATGTTTTACAGTACATGCTGGGTTTCACGTTTCCCTCGAGGAACCACAGTGCTGGCAGCACTCATGCAGCCCCTGACCATGATGCTAAAATACGTTTGACTATGAATGTGTGGCGCTATAAAGCTGCACGCTGACTACTCTAAGGCAGCGTCTCTTAACCTAAAGCTGGACAGTCTGTTTCTCAGCTGTGGTCCACGTGCTGCAATACACTTTACCACCACCTGGGGTCAGTGTGACACGTGACAAGCTCAACAAAATACTTAAAAACTGTTCAAAGTTTTCATTTGGAGACTCTATTTTCATTTGTACTAATTGGCAACATACACTATATTGCCACCCGTCCAAATGATGAGAATCAGGTGTCCTAATCACTTGGCCTCAGGTGTATAAAATCAAGCACTTAGGCATGGAGACTGTTTCTACAAACATTTGTGAAAGAATGGGCCGCTTTCAGTGATTTCTAGCATGGAACTGTCATAGGATGCCACCTGTGCAACAAATCCAGTCGTGAAATTTCCTCGCTCCTAAATACTCCGAAGTCAACTGTGGGCTTTATTATAAGAAAATGGAAGAATTTGGGAACAACAGCAACTCAGCCACCAAGTGGTAGGCCACGTAAACTGACAGAGAGGGGTCAGCGGATGCTGAAGCGCATAGTGCAAAGACTTTCTTCACAGTCAGTTGCTACAGAGCTCCACACTTCATGTGACCGTCCAATTAGCCCACGTACAGTACGCAGAGAGCTTCATGGAATGGGTTTCCATGGCCGAGCAGCTGCATCTAAGCCGTACATCACCAAGTCCAATGCAAAGCGTGGGATGCAGTGGTGTAAAGCACGTCGCCACTGGACTCTAGAGCAGTGGAGACGCCTTCTCTGGAGTGATGAATCACGCTTTTCCATCTGGCAATCTGATGGACGAGTCTGGGTTTGGAGGTTGCCAGGAGAACGCTACATTTCGGACTGCATTGTGCCGAATGTTGAAATTTGGTGGAGGAGGAATTATGGTGTGGGGTTGTTTTTCAGGAGTTGGGCATGGCCCTTTAGTTCCAGTGAAAGAAACTTTGAATGCTCCAGGATACCAAAACATTTTGGACAATTCCATGCTCCCAACCTTGTGGGAACAGTTTGGAGCGGACCCCTTCCTCTTCCAACATGACTGTGCACCAGTGCACAAAGCAAGGTCCATAAAGACATGGATGACAGAGTCTGGTGTGGATGAACTTGACTGGCCTGCACAGAGTCCTGACCTGAACCCGATAGAACACCTTTGAGATGAATTAGAACGGAGACTGAGAGCCAGGCCTGTGTGTGTGACCTCACCAATGCGCTTTTGGAATGGTGGAAAATTCCTATAAACACACTCCGCAACCTTGTGGACAGCCTTCCCAGAAAAGTTGAAGCTGTAATAGCTGCAAAAGGTGGACCCACATCATATTGTACCCTATGGGTTAGGAATGGGATGGCACTTCAAGTTCATATGTGAGTCAAGGCAGGTGGCCAAATACTTTTGGCAATATAGTGTATCTGTTATATTTTTTGCATTCCTTATTAATTTAGTTAAAATGTATTTAATTTATAGATAGCATTTATTTTGTAAACAGCTGACCATATGTTGTTGAATGTATTATTTGTGATTCAAATCTGACAAGATTTAGACTTGTTAAACTGTACGTATAATTGTGGTGTTCATGTATTCTGAACATGAATACAAAT
>NC_084550.2:40825000-40860000 GCF_033978685.3 Nerophis lumbriciformis | reverse complement strand
ATGCATGCATGTGTGATGCATCATGTTGTATGCATGCATGTGTGATGCATCATGTTGTATGCATGCATGTGTGATGTATCATGTTGTATGCATGCATGTGTGATGTATCATGTTGTATGCATGCATGTGTGATGCATCATGTTGTATGCATGCATGTGTGATGTATCATGTTGCATGCATGTGTGATGTATCATGTTGTATGCATGCATGTGTGATGTATCATGTTGCATGCATGCATGTGTGATGTATCATGTTGTATGCATGCATGTGTGATGCATCATGTTGTATGCATGCATGTGTGATGCATCATGTTGTATGCATGCATGTGTGATGTATCTTGTTGTATGCATGCATGTGTGATGTATCATGTTGTATGCATGCATGTGTGATGCATCATGTTGTATGCATGCATGTGTGATGTATCATGTTGTATGCATGCATGTGTGATGCATCATGTTGTATGCCTGCATGTGTGATGCATCATGTTGTATGCATGCATGTGTGATGTATCATGTTGTATGCATGCATGCGTGATGTATCATGTTGTATGCATGCATGTGTGATGTATCATGTTGTACGCATGCATGTGTGATGCATCATGTTGTATGCCTGCATGTGTGATGCATCATGTTGTATGCATGCATGTGTGATGCATCATGTTGTATGCATGCATGTGTGATGTATCATGTTGTATGCATGCATGTGTGATGTATCATGTTGTACGCATGCATGTGTGATGCATCATGTTGTATGCCTGCATGTGTGATGCATCATGTTGTATGCATGCATGTGTGATGTATCATCTTGTATGCATGCCTGCGTGATGTATCATGTTGTATGCATGCATGTGTGATGTATCATGTTGTATGCATGCATGTGTGATGTATCATGTTGTATGCATACATGTGTGATGCATCATGTTGTATGCATGCATGTGTGATGCATCATGTTGTATGCATGCATGTGTGATGCATCATGTTGTATGCATGCATGTGTGTATATAGTGTAATAAATTTGGGAGGGTTGTAATCTTTTAATGTCTGTTAAGTAGAGGAGACACGGACGGACATCAGCGTGGATCTACGTTAGATTTCCTTTTCAACTCACATGTAAGTAAATACACCACAGCGTTAATTCTGGTCTTTAACAATTGCTATTTCTTCGGAATCAACATTTATATATTTCATATAGGCTGTTATTTCTGCATCTATTGACTCGTGATGCGGAGAAAATTCAGCCGTGGAAAGTACAAACCCCGTTTCCATATGAGTTGGGAAATTGTGTTAGATGTAAATATAAATGGAATACAATGATTTGCAAATCATTTTCAACCCATATTCAATTGAATGCACTATAAAGACAAGATATTTGATGTTCAAACTCATAAACTTTATTTTTTTTTTGCAAATAATAATTAACTTAGAATTTCATGGCTGCAACACGTGCCAAAGTAGTTGGGAAAGGGCATGTTCACCACTGTGTTACATGAAGTGAACAAAAGTTTTAGCAACTGCTATGTAAAGGAAAAAGGGTAGGATTAAATAAGTTCTGCTTCTTCCTACTACTTTTCGAACATGTTGAATAGAGAAACTGGAAATTGTGATGTATCATGTTGTATGCATGCATGTGTGATGCATCATGTTGTATGCATGCATGTGTGATGTATCATGTTGCATGCATGCATGTGTGATGTATCATGTTGTATGCATGCATGTGTGATGTATCATGTTGCATGCATGCATGTGTGATGTATCATGTTGTATGCATGCATGTGTGATGCATCATGTTGTATGCATGCATGTGTGATGCATCATGTTGTATGCATGCATGTGTGATGTATCATGTTGTATGCATGCATGTGTGATGTATCATGTTGTATGCATGCATGTGTGATGCATCATGTTGTATGCATGCATGTGTGATGTATCATGTTGCATGCATGCATGTGTGATGTATCATGTTGTATGCATGCATGTGTGATGTATCATGTTGCATGCATGCATGTGTGATGTATCATGTTGTATGCATGCATGTGTGATGCATCATGTTGTATGCATGCATGTGTGATGCATCATGTTGTATGCATGCATGTGTGATGTATCTTGTTGTATGCATGCATGTGTGATGTATCATGTTGTATGCATGCATGTGTGATGCATCATGTTGTATGCATGCATGTGTGATGTATCATGTTGTATGCATGCATGTGTGATGCATCATGTTGTATGCCTGCATGTGTGATGCATCATGTTGTATGCATGCATGTGTGATGTATCATGTTGTATGCATGCATGCGTGATGTATCATGTTGTATGCATGCATGTGTGATGTATCATGTTGTACGCATGCATGTGTGATGCATCATGTTGTATGCCTGCATGTGTGATGCATCATGTTGTATGCATGCATGTGTGATGCATCATGTTGTATGCATGCATGTGTGATGTATCATGTTGTATGCATGCATGTGTGATGTATCATGTTGTACGCATGCATGTGTGATGCATCATGTTGTATGCCTGCATGTGTGATGCATCATGTTGTATGCATGCATGTGTGATGTATCATCTTGTATGCATGCCTGCGTGATGTATCATGTTGTATGCATGCATGTGTGATGTATCATGTTGTATGCATGCATGTGTGATGTATCATGTTGTATGCATACATGTGTGATGCATCATGTTGTATGCATGCATGTGTGATGCATCATGTTGTATGCATGCATGTGTGATGCATCATGTTGTATGCATGCATGTGTGTATATAGTGTAATAAATTTGGGAGGGTTGTAATCTTTTAATGTCTGTTAAGTAGAGGAGACACGGACGGACATCAGCGTGGATCTACGTTAGATTTCCTTTTCAACTCACATGTAAGTAAATACACCACAGCGTTAATTCTGGTCTTTAACAATTGCTATTTCTTCGGAATCAACATTTATATATTTCATATAGGCTGTTATTTCTGCATCTATTGACTCGTGATGCGGAGAAAATTCAGCCGTGGAAAGTACAAACCCCGTTTCCATATGAGTTGGGAAATTGTGTTAGATGTAAATATAAATGGAATACAATGATTTGCAAATCATTTTCAACCCATATTCAATTGAATGCACTATAAAGACAAGATATTTGATGTTCAAACTCATAAACTTTATTTTTTTTTTGCAAATAATAATTAACTTAGAATTTCATGGCTGCAACACGTGCCAAAGTAGTTGGGAAAGGGCATGTTCACCACTGTGTTACATGGCCTTTCCTTTTAACAACACTCAATAAACGTTTGGGAACTAAGGAGACACATTTTTTAAGCTTCTCAGGTGGAATTCTTTCCCATTCTTGCTTGATGTACAGCTTAAGTTGTTCAACAGTCCGGGGGTCTCCGTTGTGGTATTTTAGGCTTCATAATGCGCCACACATTTTCAATGGGAGACAGGTCTGGACTACAGGCAGGCCAGTCTAGTACCCGCACTCTTTTACTATGAAGCCACGTTGATGTAACACGTGCCTTGGCATTGTCTTGCTGAAATAAGCAGGGGCGTCCATGGTAACGTTGCTTGGATGGCAACATATGTTGCTCCAAAACCTGTATGTACCGTTCAGCATTAATGGCGCCTTCAGAGATGTGTAAGTTACCCGTGTTTTGGGCACTAATACACCCCCACACCATCACAGATGCTGGCTTTTCAACTTTGCGCCTATAACAATCCGGATGGTTCTTTTCCTCTTTGGTCCGGAGGACACGACGTCCACAGTTTCCAAAAACAATTTGAAATGTGGACTCGTCAGACCACAGAACACTTTTCCACTTTGTATCAGTCCATTTTAGATGAGCTCAGGCCCATCGAAGCCGACGGCGTTTCTAGGTGTTGTTGATAAACTGTTTTCGCCTTGCATAGGAGAGTTTTAACTTGCACTTACAGATGTAGCGACCAACTGTAGTTACTGACAGTGGGTTTCTGAAGTGTTCCTGAGCCCATGTGGTGATATCCTTTATACACTGATGTCGCTTGTTGATGCAGTACAGCCTGAGGGATCGAAGGTCACGGGCTTAGCTGCTTACGTGCAGTGATTTCTCCAGATTCTCTGAACCCTTTGATGATATTACGGACCGTAGATGGTGAAATCCCTAAATTCCTTGCAATAGCTGGTTGAGAAAGGTTTTTTTTAAACTGTTCAACAATTTGCTCACGCATTTGTTGACAAAGTGGTGACCCTCGCCCCATCCTTGTTTGTGAATGACTGAGCATTTCATGGAATCTACTTTTATACCCAATCATGGCACCCACCTGATCCCAATTAGCCTGTTCACCTGTGGGATGTTCCAAATAAGTGTTTGATGAGCATTCCTCAACTTTATCAGTATTTATTGCCACCTTTCCCAACTTCTTTGTCACGTGTTGCTGGCATCAAATTCTAAAGTTAATGATTATTTGCAAAAAAAAAAAAGTTTATCAGTTTGAACATCAAATATGTTGTCTTTGTAGCATATTCAACTGAATATGGGTTGAAAAGGATTTGCAAATCATTGTATTCTGTTTATATTTACATCTGACACAATTTACCAACTCATATGGAAACGGGGTTTGTAGACTTGACTTCCCGGATGTTGATGAAGTATCCACTTCCGCTGGCAGGCTGCATCTTTCCCCTTACATATAAAGGGAAAGGTTATCCAGGGTAAATCCCACCTCATCTTATCCGTGTCCACACACACACAATGGTCGTTTAAGACCCCTTCCCCACCTCCGTCCGCCGCGACCTAATACGAATGCGCGGAAAATGCGCACGTCATAGTCACCTCCAGTGTTGCTTTGTGTGCAAGTTCTTAAACTTAACTTATCTGAACAATATCCAGTGTTGTGGTATTTCATTTAACTGGAATCCAGTGTGCTGTGGGGCCCTATTGTAGTGAATCACACCTGAGACATCATAAATTAATCAAATCTTTATTAGACACGTAAACAATGTGATAAAGAACATTTTACATCAATCAAACTAGGGATGTAGATATCTGGTCAGGACACTCCTCACTCTTTTGTCTTCACCTTCATTGTCCATTCCTTTTTGGTGACTTTATATACTCTGGACCTAGACGTTGAGTCCGCGACATACATGGCGGACAATAACTGTCTCCATGCCTAAGTGCTTTATTTTATACACCTGTGGCCGGGCCAAGTGATTAGGACACCTGATTCTCATCGAGGCTACTGGGAGGAAGTGGACCCCATTGGCTGCAACTGAGCAGACTAAAGCAGCACTCAGGCACAGAGACATTGTGGGTCAAGTACAGCAGGGGAGGCGTGGTCTTGGCCTTGGGGCCAGTACACCAGCCTGGAGCAAGGCCACTCCATCTCAGAGACGCAAGCTGGTGATCCAGGAGATACGTCGGGAAGAGGAAGCAAGAAGGTGCGCACAAGCTGTGGCGCAGGCAAAACAAGGGCAGTGGATGACATGGGAAGGAGTAGAGAAGAGGAAGATCTCCTGGAAAGAGCTGTGGGAGATGGAGGCATTTAGGGCAAGCTTTACCATCAGGGCTGCCTACGATGTCCTACCTTCTCCAAAAAACCTCAGCCAGTGGTATGGTGAAGACCCCGCATGCCCTCTGTGTCCGAGTCCAGCAACACTGAAGCACATCCTGGTGGGCCGCAAGACCAGCCTCACCCAAGGCCGTTACACCTGGCGGCACAACCAGGTGCTAAAGTGTCTTGCAGCAGTGCTGGAAAGTCGACGGACAAGTGTCAATGCCCTTCCTCCCCCGTCATCCCGTTGGCAAGCAACAACATTTGTCCGGGAGGGCGAGGGTCAAGCCAACCTCACCCCCACAAGACCAGACACTGGACAGTTAGGCAGGGCACGGGACTGGAAACTGCTGGCAGACCTGGGCCAGAGACTCTGCTTCCCAGTTGAGATTGCGTCCACCAACCTGCGGCCAGATCTTGTTCTGTGGTCAGCTTCGCTCAGGCTCGTGTACATCATAGAGCTCACGGTGCCCTGGGAGAGTGCAATGGAGGAGGCCTACGAGCGCAAGAAGTTGAGGTACACTGAGCTTGCAGCCGATGCGCAACAACAAGGCTGGAAAGCGAGGGTACGCCCAGTGGAAGTAGGCTGCAGAGGGTTCGTGGCCACCTCAACATCCAGGCTCCTCAGGGAAATGGGAGTGCGAGGGAAGGCCCACCGACAGGCAGTCAAAGACCTCTCAAAAGCCGCTGAAAAGGGGAGTCAGTGGCTGTGGGTCAAACGAAGGGACTCCACCTGGGCTTTCAAGTGAGTGATGGCATCTAGGGAGTGATCCTGGGACGCTGGGACTCACTGCTGAACCCTCTGGAGGTGTCGTGGGCCTATCAGCGAAACACTGAGGAAGGGGGGCGCCCACTTGATAACCCAGAGGATGCCTTCACTCACTTGACCATCCCACAAAGTCGCATAGGTGTCTCAAGTATGCATTAGGGGATTGTAAAATCTAGTCCTACACAACAGATTTAGATGGGTGGCCAAATACTTTTGGCAATATAGTGTATGTCAGAGATTTACCCAAAGTGATTTGCGCGAGTCTGCCATTGTGGTCCAACATGTAGTCCGACATTGTCGTCAAGAAGCTTCTTATTTTTCTACATCCTCTTCAATCAATCAATCAATCAATCAAAGTTTACTTATATAGCCCTAAATCACGAGTGTCTCAAAGGGCTGCACAAGCCACAACGACATCATCAGTTCAGATCCCACATCGGGGCAAGAAAAAACTCAATCCAATGGGATACAATGAGAAACCTTGGAGGGGACCGCATATGTGGCGACCCCCCCCCCCCCCTGGGCGACTAGTGCAATGGATTTCGAGTGGATCTAGTTAATAGGGTGAGAGTCCAGTCCATAATGGATCTAACATAACATTGTGAGAGTCCAGTCCATAGTGGATCTAACATAATATTGTGAGAGTCCAGTCCATAGTGGATCTAACATAATAGTGAGAGTCCAGTCCATAGTGGATCTAACATAATAGTGAGAGTCCAGTCCATAGTGGATCTAACATAATAGTGAGAGTCCAGTCCATAGTGGATCTAACATAATAGTGTGAGAGTCCAGTCCATAGTGGATCTAGCATAATAGTGTGAGAGTCCAGTCCATAGTGGATCTAACATAATATTGTGAGATTCCAGTCCATAGTGGATGTAACATAATAGTGTGAGAGTCCAGTCCATAGTGGATCTAACATAATATTGTGAGAGTCCAGTCCAGAGTGTATGTAACATAATAGTGAGAGAGTCCAGTCCATAGTGGATCTAACATAACAGTGAGAGTCCCGTCCATAGTGGATCTAACATAATAGTGTGAGAGTCCAGTCCATAGTGGATGTAACATAATAGTGAGAGAGTCCAGTCCATAGTGGATCTAACATAATATTGTGAGAATCTAGTCCATAGTGGATCTAACATAATAGTGTGAGAGTCCAGTCCATAGTGGATCTAACATAATATTGTGAGAGTCCAGTCCATAGTTGATCTAACATAATATTGTGAGAGTCCAGTCCATAGTAGATCTAACATAATATTGTGAGAGTCCAGTCCATAGTGGATCTAGCATAATATTGTGAGAATCTAGTCCATAGTGGATCTAGCATAATAGTGTGGGAGTCCAGTCCATAATGGATATAACATAATAGTGTGAGTCCAGTGCATAGTGGATCTAACATAATAATGTGAGAGTCCAGTCCATAGTGGATCTAACATAATAGTGTGAGAGTTCAGTCCATAGTGGATCTAACATAATAGTGTGAGAGTCCAGTGCATAATGGATCTAACATAATATTGTGAGAGTCCAGTCCATAGTGGATCTAACATAATATTGTGAGAGTCCAGTCCATAGTGGATCTAACATAATATTGTGAGAGTCCAGTCCATAGTGGATGTAACATAATAGTGAGAGAGTCCAGTCCATAGTGGATCTAACATAATATTGTGAGAATCTAGTCCATAGTGGATCTAACATGATAGTGTGAGAGTCCAGTCCATAGTGGATGTAACATAATATTGTGAAAATCTAGTCCATAGTGGATCTAACATAATAGTGTGAGAGTCCAGTCCATAGTGGATCTAACATAATATTGTGAGAATCTAGTCCATAGTGGATCTAACATAATAGTGTGAGAGTCCAGTCCATAGTGGATCTAACATAATATTGTGAGAGTCCAGTCCATAGTGGATGTAACATAATAGTGAGAGAGTCCAGTCCATAGTGGATCTAACATAATATTGTGAGAATCTAGTCCATAGTGGATCTAACATAATAGTGTGAGAGTCCAGTCCATAGTTGATCTAACATAATATTGTGAGAGTCCAGTCCATAGTGGATCTAACATAATATTGTGAGAGTCCAGTCCATAGTGGATCTAGCATAATATTGTGAGAATCTAGTCAATAGTGGATCTAGCATAATATTGTGAGAGTCCAGTCCATAGTGTATCTAACATAATAGTGTGAGTCCAGTCCATAGTGGATCTAACATAATAGTGTGAGAGTCCAGTCCATAGTGGATCTAACATAATAGTGTGAGAGTCCAGTCCATAGTGGATCTAACATAATAGTGAGAGTCCAGTCTATAGTGGATCTAACATAATAGTGTGAGTCCAGTCCATAGTGGATCTAACATAATAGTGGGAGTCCAGTCCATAGTGGATCTAACATAATAGTGGGAGTCCAATCCATAGTGGATCTAACATAATAGTGGGAGTCCAATCCATAGTGGATCTAACATAATAGTGGGAGTCCAGTCCAATCTTCTTGTTGTGGGGCAGACTGGCTCGTACAGGCACATGCATCCTCCGCCGTGGCCATTTGTCATACAAAGTAGCATGTAGTTCTGTCAGCGGACTCAATATGGAAGCGCTAAAAACTACAACAGGGATGGCGGGGAGAAGACACTGTCGAAGTGGAGGCACATAAATAAGAGCGCGTCAGAAAGCGGCTGGAAGATGGTCTGTAAAACGTAATCCATGCAAAATGTTGACTTAAGAACCACCATTACATGTTATGTAGACCAAAGGAAATGTTTTAAATGTAGGGGAAACAATCATAATATGACCCCTTTAAAGGCTACTAGGCCACCTACTCAGTGGCCTAGTGGTTAGAGTGTCCGCCCTGAGATCGGTAGGTTGTGAGTTCAAACCCCGGCCGAGTCATACCAAAGACTATAAAAATGGGACCCATTACGTCCCTGCTTGGCACTCAGCATCAAGGGTTGGAATTGGGGGTTAAATCACCAAAAATGATTCCCGGGCGCAGCACCGCTGCTGCCCACTGCTCCCCTCACCTCCCAGGCGGTGATCAAGGGGATGGGTCAAATGCAGAGGACACATTTCACCACACCTAGTGTGTGACAATCACTTTAACTTAAATCTTGTTCTGTTCGGAAGCTTGGACTGAAGGCTTACTGGCTGCTCTGCTCGACAGAATGTTGCCAAAATAATGTTTGCAGAGAAATACAACTTACTTCACTATTTATTGTCTATTTATTTATTTTTTTGAATTGTATTATTTATGAGTATGAATAAATTGAGAACATGAAGGGAACAAAAGTGTTTGCTATGTAATGGAAAAGGGGTAGGATTAAATAAGCTCTGCTTCTTCCTACTCCTTTTCGAACATGTTGAAAAGAGAAACTGGAAATTGGGATGTATCATGTTGTAATTGCATGTACACTATATTGCCAAAAGTATTTGGCCACCCATCCAAATGATCAGAATCAGGTGTACTAATTACTTGGCCTGGCCACAGGTGTATAAAATCAAGCACTTAGGCATGGAGACTGTTTCTACAAACATTTGTGAAAGAATGGGCCGCGCTCAGTGATTTCCAGCATGGAACTGTCATAGGATGCCTGCCACCTGTGCAACAAATCCAGTCGTGAAATTTCCTCGCTCCTAAATATTCCAAAGTCAACTGTCGGCGTTATTATAAGAAAATGGAAGATTTTGGGAACAACAGCAACTCAGCCACGAAGTGGTAGGCCACGTAAACTGACAGAGTGGTCAGCGGAAGAATTATGGTGTGGGGTTGTTTTTCAGGAGTTGGGCTTGGCCCCTTAGTTCCAGTGAAAGGAACTTTGAATGCTCCAGGATACCAAAACATTTTGGACAATTCCATGCTCCCAACCTTATGGGAACAGTTTAGAGCGGGCCCCTTCCTCTTCCAACATGACTGTGCACCAGTGCACAAAGCAAGGTCCATAAAGACATGGATGACAAGAGTCTGGTGTGGATGAACTTGACTGGCCTGCACAGAGTCCTGACCTGAACCCGATAGAACACCTTTGGGATGAATTAGAACAGAGACTGAGAGCCAGGCCTTCTCCACCAACATCAGTGTGTGACCTCACCAATGCGCTTTTGGAAGAATGGTGGAACATTCCTATAAACACACTCCGCAACCTTGTGGACAGCCTTCCCAGAAGAGTTGAAGCTGTAATAGCTGCAAAAGGTGGACCGACATCATATTGTACCCTATGGGTTAGGAATGGTATGGCACTTCAAATTCATATGTGAGTCAAGGCAGGTGGCCAAATACTTTTGGCAATATAGTGTATGTTCCAAATAAACTCAAAACTCAATCATTTGTAAACTAGTTTGTACAATGTGATTCCGCAGCCTATTTAATGTTTAATGTCCTTGATAATCAAACTAAAAATATCCATCCATCCATCCATTTCCTACTGCTTATTCCCTTTTGGGGTCGCGGGGGGTGCTGGAGCCTATCTCAGCTACAATCGGGCGGAAGGCGGGGTACACCCTGGACAAGTCGCCACCTCTTCACAGGGCCAACACAGATAGACAGACAACATTCACAGTTGTTGTAATAGAGAGCCCCTTTGTAGTACCTCGACTTGCCACACTGAGAAATGGGGGCGATAGTGAGCTGGCAGACGCATGTTGCTACCATGCATCTGCCAGAAAGCCAGCATTTGTGTTTCTCAGATGCAAGAACATGTTGTAAAGCTTGAATGAATTAATAAATGTGTCTGCCAAAATGGAGGGTTATGGACTGTATACAAGATCAAATAATTTTATAAACTGGACTTTCAGACAAAACCGAGTTTTCATGGAGGATTAAGTATGTACAGTACTTCACATACAAATACAGTAGAAAGTGGAAAATACAAACACCGTTTCCATATGAGTTGGGAAATTGTGTTAGATGTAAATATAAACGGAATACAATGATTTGCAAATCCTTTTCAACTCATATTCAGTTGAATATGCTACAAAGACAAGATATTTGATGTTCAAACTGATTAGCATTTTTTTTTTTGCAAATAATCATTAACTTTAGAATTTGATGCCAGCAACACGTGACAAAGAAGTTGGGAAAGGTGGCAATAAATACTGATAAAGTTGAAGAATGCTCATCAAACACTTATTTGGAACATCCCACAGGTGAACAGGCAAATTGGGAACAGGTGGGTGCCATGATTGGGTATAAAAGTAGATTCCATGAAATGCTCAGTCATTCACGAACAAGGATGGGGCGAGGGTCACCACTTTGTCAACAAATGTGTGAGCAAATAGTTGAACAGTTTAAGAAAAACCTTTCTCAACCAGCTATTGCAAGGAATTTAGGGATTTCACCATCTACGGTCTGTAATATGATCAAAGGGTTCAGAGAATCTGGAGAAATCACTGCATGTAAGCAGCTAAGCCCGTGACCTTCGATCCCTCAGGCTGTACTGCATCAACAAGCGACATCAGTGTGTAAAGGATATCACCACATGGGCTCAGGAACACTTCAGAAACCCACAGTCAGTAACTACAGTTGGTCGCTACATCTGTAAGTGCAAGTTAAAACTCTCCTATGCAAGGCGAAAACCGTTTATCAACAACACCCAGAAACGCCTTCGGCTTCACTGTGTAATGGTTGGACTAAGGGGAGGTGACGGCGACAGACACCAGGGGGCCGTATGTACAATGATTTATTATATATATTAGCCATATATGTATATATATATATATAATAATCAAACAATACAAATATAAACTAAGGAAATGGAGTGTGAACTAGATCCAAAAGTGTATATGGTGTGTGGCTGTGTGTGATTAGCTGTAGTGTGTGTTACCAAGTGTTGTGTTGGGCTAGAGGAGGAACAAGGCAGGAAGACAGTCCGTTGGGCAGGCAGATGATCCAGGGCAGGAGAGAAGAGGCAAGATCCGTTTCCAAGCGGGAGGTCGAGAATCCAAAAGGGCAGTCCGGGAGGTAGGGGAAACAACAGGGGATCACGGAAGAACACGGGAAGCGCTGCAGGAAGACAACAGGAACATCAGAACACAACGGAAAACACGGAAGTCACAGGGGAGGCGCGAGTTCGCGGGATGGAAGCCAGACACGGGATGCTTACAAGGGTAAGAAGACTATACTCCGGCGAGCGACCGCAGGTTGTCCAGGCTTAAGAAGACTGGTTGATCATCACAGGCAGGTGTGCCGATTGCTGGTAAATGATTGCAGCTGGCGGCTTCTGCTGGGCGGAGACGCGCACGGCGCGGCCCTGGCTGAGCGCGGCCGTGGGCGTGTCCCGAGGTGCACTCACTGGAGCGCACAGATGGATAAACGGCGTTGGCAGGAGTCTGAGCCGTAACACACTGGGCCTGAGCTAATCTAAGATGGACTGATACAAAGTGGAAAAGTGTTCTGTGGTCTGACGAGTCCACATTTCAAATTGTTTTTGGAAACTGTGGACATCGTGTCCTCCGGACCAAAGAGGAAAAGAACCATCCGGATTGTTATAGGCGCAAAGTTGAAAAGCCAGCATCTGTGATGGTATGGGGGTGTATTAGTGCCCAAGACATGGGTAATTTACACATCTGTGAAGGCGCCATTAATGCTGAAAGGTACATACAGGTTTTGGAGCAACATATGTTGCCATCCAAGCAACGTTACCCTGGACGCCCCTGCTTATTTCAGCAAGACAATGCCAAGCCACGTGTTACATCAACGTGGCTTCATAGTAAAAGAGTGCGGGTACTAGACTGGCTTGGCTGTAGTCCAGACCTGTCTCCCATTGAAAGTGTGTGGCGCATTATGAAGCCTAAAATACCACAACGGAGACCCCCGGACTGTTGAACAACTTAAGCTGTACATCAAGCAAGAATGGGAAAGAATTCCACCTGAGAAGCTTAAAAAATGTGTCTCCTCAGTTCCCAAACGTTTACTGAGTGTTGTTAAAAAGAAAGGCCATGTAACACAGTGGTGAACATGCCCTTTCCCAACTAATTTGGCACATGTTGCAGCCATGAAATTCTAAGTTAATTATTATTTGCAAAAAAAAAATAAAGTTTATGAGTTTGAACATCAAATATCTTGTCTTTGTAGTGCATTCAATTGAATATGGGTTGAAAAGGATTTGCAAATAATTGTATTCTGTTTTTATTTAGATCTAACACAATTTCCCAACTCATATGGAAATGGTTTTTGTATTATTTTCTTTCAATTTCATCAAAGCAAATGAATAGGACCAATTGGTGTTTGCTAACATTTTTATGAAAGTGAAATTAATCATTAACAAAATTCAAGTATGAATAAAAACACAGCTTCATCACTTTAGTCATATTTTTTGTGCTTTAGAAACTGTGACTTTAGCTCCAGACTTCTTCTGTTTGTTTGATATTGTCATTACTACCCCAAGTGGTGGAAACGTGCATTACAACTAAGTACAGCTCATAAACAGATATTTTTTTTGCAGATCACGAGGAGGCGCTCACACCCCTATGGTTAAGAAACACCATTCTGGAAGGCAGCAGTTTAATTGGATTACGCCTTGTAGTAAATGTGACCAAGTGACCCGCATTACAAAAAGTACACAAATGTTGCCAGAAAACCAGCATGTGTGCTCATTTTTCACAACAAAATCGAATTTCTTACGCTCGGTAACTGTTTAGTTAGTGAAAGAGCAGCTAAACAGTATACAGACATGTAAATACAGTATGTTACTAAATATAGATATAAAAACAGAAAGTTACTAAATAAACTGCATTTACATCTGTTTGTCAACAACACCCCCTTAGCTACATTATATTCTGCTCTGTTTCGTACACCTTTGAGTCACGGTGTTGAACTCAAACGATCTGGCTTACATCAGTCCAAAGGGAAAGCTTGAGTACATTGTTGTTGTTACTAAGACGGGTCTGATGTAACGCTGAGATAAAACCGCTAACTGGGTCTGTCCTAATGGGATCAACCTGGTGTGGGTTTAAAAGTTATTTCAAGTGTATCACTACATGAATGTTGACAACATTCAGGTCACACTTGATATACAAAGCATCAGCAGTACCTCGGTTTTTGTAATCCGTCACAAGAGGTCAGAATAAAACTGAATCATAGACTTAGACTTAGACTTCCTTTTATCGTCATTCAAATTTGAACTTTACAGTACGGATAAGAATGTCACTTTGTTGCATTAGTGCAGGATAAAAGAGCAGATATAAGGTGCAGATATAAAAAAATAGATTACTGTACAGATAAATATATTGCACTTTTGCATATGCATCCACGTTTATGGATGTATGTTATATTGTCTTTATATTTGAGCCAGTTAATCCGTTTTTGGGGGGGAATTGAGGAAATTATTTTGATGCGTTCAAGAGTCTGATGGCCTGAGGGAAGAAGCTGTTACAGAACCTGAAAGTTCTGCTACAGAGGCTGCGGAACCTCTTTCTAGAGTCCAGCAGTGAAAACAGTCCTTGGTGGTAGAGATGTCCGATAATGGCTTTTTTGCCGATATTCCGATATTGTCCAACTCTTAATTACTGATTCCGATATCAACCGATACCGATATATACAGTCGTGGAATTAACACATTATTATGCCTAATTTTTGTTGTTATTTTTCCATGTCGTTGTTGTCACGGATGAGGCCCACTACTGTTGTGTCGTCCGCATACTTCACAATGTGGTTAGTAGTGGACCTGGCGCAGCAGTGTGAACAGCAGTGAAAACTGAAGCAATGTTTCCTGTAAAAAAATAGCATAAATCCAATGAATCCAACCTGGACACCCAAAAATATAAGGCAAACACTTAAAGAATAATTGTCACTTTATGTGAAAAAAGAAAAAAGAAAAGTGAATTGAATAGAAATGATCATTTAAATGGATAAATAAGCATATAACTCGAGGTTGTCAGGTTTGTCACTGACAGTTTAGTTATGTTTTGGTTTTTCCTCTGTTTGTCTTTATTTCCTGTCAGCGCTCTTATTTTGGT
The DNA here is from genome assembly GCF_033978685.3 of Nerophis lumbriciformis. Lineage (NCBI taxonomy): Eukaryota > Metazoa > Chordata > Actinopteri > Syngnathiformes > Syngnathidae > Nerophis > Nerophis lumbriciformis. The sequence goes on along the minus strand of NC_084550.2, from coordinate 40,844,764 downwards.
TGTTTCCTGCTAGTCTCCCTGAGCGCTGTTTCCCCTCAGCTGCGGCTGATTGGCACCTGGCCACACCTGGTGTCAATCAGCCAGCTGCTATTTAGACCTGCTTTGCACTCCAGTCAGGGCTGGAGTATTGTCGTTGTAGCTGTGAGCTGTAACCTGTATCCTGTAGCTGTGTGCAGCTTGCTGTCTTTTTGTTCCGAGTTCCTGTTTGCTGGTTCCTGTTTCCCGTTTTCCAGTTTGGCTGTTCCTGATTTCTGGTTTGTGTTTTTTCTTAATTTTATGGACATTAAATCATGTTTTCCTTCTCAAAGCCTGCCATCTCTGCATCTTGGGGTTTGTCACCAACACTTTGTGACAGAGGTGTGCTGATCCGATATTGATACACTATATTGCCAAAAGTATTTGGCCAGACATCCAAATAATCAGAATCAGGTGTCCTAATCACTTGGTCCGGGCCACAGGTGTATACAATCAAACACTTAGGCATGGAGACTGTTTCTCCAAACATTTGTGAAAGAATGAGCCACGCTCAGTGCTTTCCAGTGTGGAACTGTCATAGGATGCCACCTGTGCAACAAATCCAGCCGTGAAATTTCCTCATTCCTAAATATTCTGGGTTTGGAAAATGCCAGGAGAACTGTACATTTCGAACTGCATTGTGCCGAATGTGAAATTTGGTGGAGGAGGAATTATGATGTGGGGTTGTTTTTTCATTAGTTGAGCTTGGCCCCTTAGTTCCAGTGAAAGGAACTTTGAATGCTCCAGGATACCAAAACATTTTGTACAATTCCATGCTCCCAACCTTGTGGAAACAGTTTAGAGCGGGCCACTTCCTCTTCCAACATGACTGTGCACCAGTGCAAAAAGCAAAGTCCATAAAGACATGGATGACAGAGTCTGGTGTGGATGAACTTGACTGGCCTGCACAGAGTCCTGACCTGAACCCGATAGAACACCTTTGGAATGAATTAGAACGAAGACTGAGAGCCAGGCCTTCCACCAACATCAGTGTGTGACCTCACCAATGCGCTTTTGGAAGAATGGTGGAAAATTCCTAAAAACACACTCCGCAACCTTGTGGACAGCCTTCCCAGAAGAGTTGAAGCTGTAATAGCTGCAAAAGGTGGACCCACATCATATTGAACCCTATGGGTTAGGAATGGGATGGCACTTCAAGTTCATATGTGAGTCAAGGCAGGTGACCAAATACTGTTGGCAATATAGTGGCCCTTATATTAGTCCGATATTTAAAACAAAAAAACAAAAAAACGTTTTGGATGATATAGGCTTGCATCTAAAGCAGGCCTGGGCAATTATATTGACTCAAATGTAGAGAAAAAAAATGTGTCTGGGGGGGCGGTATATCTATTTTTAGGAAAATTAATACAAAACCTCACAATAAAGTCTGATTGAATGCTAAAAACGTTATGACAGACCGCCCTAAAAAACGGAATGGAATTTTTAATTTTTTTTACTGAATGAGACACCCAGAATGTACATGAAAATAAAGAATGTGGGATGTGGCACAGGGGTTAGTGCATGTGCCTCGCAATTCGAAGGTCCTGAGTAGTCCTGAGTTCAATCCCGGGCTCGGGATCTGTGTGGAGTTTGCATGTTCTCCCCGTGACTGCATGGGTTCCCTCCGGGTACTCCGGCTTCCTCCCACCTCCAAAGACATGCACCTGGGGATAGGTTGATTGGCAACACTAAATTGTCCCTCGTGTGTGAATGTGAGTGTGAATGTTGTCTGTCTATCTGTGTTGGCCCTGCGATGAGGTGGTGACTTGTCCAGGGTGTACCCCGCCTTCCGCCCGAATGCAGCTGAGATAGGCTTCAGCACCTCCCACGACCCCAAAAGGGACAAGCGGTAGGAAATGGATGGACGGATGGATTTACAATATTAACTACGAAGGATAAAACACTGAATATTGACAACATATGACCGTCACACCCCCTCTCCATCCACATATTTTACAATCAAGCGAAACGCAACAAAAATGCAACAAAGGGTAAAAAAAAAAAACACCTACAATGTGATATATGTGATACATCACTAACCTTTAGATTTTGTTGCTGAGCAAGCGTATTAGAAAGTATCCAGTAACAAACGTGTTCGCATTAATGAATTTACCGTGCCATGAGCTTCTTTTAATAAATTATTGTGACCACAAGGTGTCCCCAAATAGCAAATTAATACTCCACTTCAACTTAAAGGGAACCTGTTATGCAAAACCAACTTTTCCTAACTCTTGGTTACTGTCTTTGTGTATTTGGGATCTACAAAAGTCCCGAAAATCTCAAATCAAATCATCGAGGCATGGCAAAGATATTTATAAAACAATCTTGCCTTCCTACTTACTTTGTCCAAACACATTTGCCCAAGTGTGATGTCTTTCCAACATTAGACGTCAGCGGACTGTCCATACAGAGTAGAGATTTACCCAAAGTGGTTTTTGCGAGTGCGCCATTGCAGTAGTCAATAAGTTCTTTATTTTTCTCTAGCCTCTTGTTGTGGGGCAGACTGGCTCGTACATGCACATGCATCCTCCGCTGTTGTCATTTCTAATACAAAGTAGCGTAGAGTTTCAACTTAAAGCTGTCAGTAGACTCCATATAGGAGCGCTAAAAACTACAACATCAATGACGCGGAGAAGACGCTGTCGAAGTGGAGGCATGTACATAACAAAACCCAAAACCAGTGAAGTTGTCACGTTGTGTAAATGGTAAATAAAAACAGAATACAATGATTTGCAAATCCTTTTCAACGTACATTCAATTGAATAGACTGCAAAGACAAGATATTTAACGTCGAACTGGTAAGCGTTTTTGCAAATATTAGCTCATTTGGAATTTGATGCCTGCAACATGTTTCAAAAAAGCTGGCACAAGTGGCAAAAAAGACTGAGAGAGTTGAGGAATGCTCATCAAACACTTGTATGGAACATCCCACAGGTGAACAGGCTAATTGGGAACAGGTGGGTGCCATGATTGGGTATAAAAGCAGCTTCCATGAAATGCTCAGTCATTCACAAACAAGGATGGGGCGAGGGTCACCACTTTGTCAACAAATGCGTGAGCAAATTGTCATACAGTTTAAGAACAACATTTCTCAACCAGTTATTGCAAGGAATTTAGGGATTTCACCATCTACGGTCCGTTATATCATCGAAAGGTTCAGAGAATCCGGAGAAATCACTGCACGTAAGCGGCAAGGCTGAAAACCAACATTGAATGCTTGTGACCTTCGATCCCTCAGGCGGTACTGCATCAAAAAGCGACATCAGTGTGTAAAGGATATCACCACATGGGCTCAGGAACACTTCAGAAAACCACTGTCAGTAACTACAGTTTGTCGCTACATCTGTAAGTGCAAGTTAAAACTCTACTATGCAAAGCGAAAGCCATTTATCAACAACACCCAGAAACGCCACACAGCGTGCCAACTTCACTGGTTTTGGGTTTTGTAACAAAACGGTTTAGTGAGAGTTTTAAATGTAGAAACAAAAGTCATAATATGACCCTTGAAAGAGACCACAAGTCCAGACAGTTAATAATTAATAAGTTAATTTTTCATAGCTACCAATAATTTCACTGGATCAAGCATTCTCTGACATTCCACTCTACAGAATAATCAAAGTATATGTCTGATTCCAGCTGATATCATGTCGGAATAGTATCAGTATCGGCCAATACTAAAAGGTCCAATATCGGTATCTTATCAAAAGTGACAAAGTTATATAGTGACATCATTACATTTGAAATCACTTTTGCCTTGACTCACATATGAACTTGAAGTGCCATCCCATTCCTAACCCATAGGGTTCAATATGATGTGGGTCCACCTTTTGCAGCTATTACAGCTTCCACTCTTCTAGGAAGGCTGTCCACAAGGTTGCGGAGTGAGTTTATAGGAATTTTCGACCATTCTTCCAAAAGCGCATTGGTGAGGTCACACACTGATGTTGGTCGAGAAGGCCTGGCTCTCAGTCTCCGTTCTAATTCATCCCAAAGGTGTTCTATCGGGTTCAGGTCAGGACTCTGTACAGGCCAGTCAAGTTCATCCACACCAAATTCATCCATGTCTTTATGGACCTGCTTTACACCACTGCATCTGGACTTGGTGATGTATGGCTGAGATGCGGCTGCTCAGCCATGGAAACCCATTCCATGGAGCTCTCTGCGTACTGTACGTGGGCTAACTGGAAGGTCACATGAAGTTTGGAGCTCTGTAGCAACTGACTGCAGAAAGTCTTTGCACTATGCGCTTCAGCATCCGCTGACCCCTCTCTGTCAGTTTACGTGGCCTACCACTTGGTGGCTGAGTTGCTGTTGTTCCTAAACTCTTCACTTTTCTTATAATAAAGCCGACAGTTGACTTTGGAATATTTAGGAGCAAGGAAATGTCACAACTGGATTTCTTGCACAGGTGGCATCCTATGACAGTTCCACCTTGCTTTGTGCACTGGTGCACAGTAATGTTGGAAGAGGAACTGTTCCCACAAGGTTGGGAGCGTGGAATTGTCCAAAATGTTTTGGTATCCTGGCGCATTCAAAGTTCCTTTCACTGGAACTAAGGGGCCAAGCCCAACTCCTGAAAAACAACCCCACACCATAATTCTTCCTCCACCAAATTTCACATTCAACACAATACAGTCCGAAATGTACCATTCTGCTGGAAATTTCACGACTGGAATTGTTGCACAGGTGGCATCCAATGACAGTTCCAGACTGAGAGCAGGCCATTCTTTCACAAATGTTTGTAGAAACAGTCTCCATGCCCAAGTGCTTGATTTTATACACCTGATTAGGACACCTGATTCTCATCATTTGGATGGGTGGCCAAATACTTCTGGCAATATAGTGTATGTATAATATATATATTATTTTCATTGGTTTAATAGTGTCATGAAGTGCCACCCTGGAGGGACAGTGGGGGGGATGTGTGTGCGCACGCATCGTGTTAACTTTCAGTTTCGATACCCGTTAAGACGTTGCAACCTAGGTGGGCAAAACCATGAGAGACGGGCGACTTTTTTTAGAGATTGCTCTGACAATTACATACATCTGTTCTCGCTGGTATTACAAACCCCGTTTCCATATGAGTTGGGAAATTGTGTTAGATGTAAATATAAACGGAATACAATGATTTGCAAATCCTTTTCAACCCATATTCAATTGAATGCACTATAAAGACAACATATTTGATTTTCAAACTCATAAACTTTTTTTTTTTTTTCAAATAATAATTAACTTAGAATTTCATGGCTGCAACACGTGCCAAAGTAGTTGGGAAAGGGCATGTTCACCACGGCCTTTCCTTTTAACAACACTCAGTAAACGTTTGGGAACTGAGGAGACACATTTTTAAGCTTCTCAGGTGGAATTCTTTCCCATTCTTGCTTGATGTACAGCTTAAGTTGTTCAACAGTCCGGGGGTCTCCGTTGTGGTATTTTAGGCTTCATAATGTGCCACACATTTTCAATGGGGGACAGGTCTGGACTACAGGCAGACCAGTCTAGTACCCGCACTCTTTTACTATGAAGCCACATTGATGTAACACGTGGCTTGGCATTGTCTTGCTGAAATAAGCAGGGGCGTCCATGGTAACGTTGCTTGGATGGCAACATATGTTGCTCCAAAACCTGTATGTACCTTTCAGCATTGATGGCGCCTTCACAGATGTGTAAGTTACCCATGTCTTGGGCACTAATACACCCCCATACCATCACAGATGCTGGCTTTTCAACTTTGCGCCTATAACAATCCGGATGGTTCTTTTTCTCTTTGGTTCTGGAGGACACGACGTCCACAGTTTCCAAAAACAATTTGAAATGTGGACTCGTCAGACCACAGAACACTTTTCCACTTTGTATCAGTCCATCTTAGATGAGCTCAGGCCCAGCGAAGCCGACGGCGTTTCTGGGTGTTGTTGATAAATGGTTTTCGCCTTGCATAGGAGAGTTTTAACTTGCACTTACAGATGTAGCAACCAACTGTAGTTACTGACAGTGGGTTTCTGAAGTGTTCCTGAGCCCATGTGGTGATATCCTTTACACACTGATGTCGCTTGTTGATGCAGTACAGCCTGAGGGATCGAAGGTCCCTGGCTTAGCTGCTTACGTGCAGTGATTTCTCCAGATTCTCTTAACAGTTTGATGATAACGGACCGTTGATGGTGAAATCCCTAAATTCCTTGCAATAGCTGGTTGAGAAAGGTGTTTCTTAAACTGTTCAACAATTTGCTCACGCATTTGTTGACAAAGTGGTGACCCTCGCCCCATCCTTGTTTGAGAATGACTGAGCATTTCATGGAATCTACTTTTATACCCAATCATGGCACCCACCTGTTCCCAATTTGCCTGCTCACCTGTGGGATGTTCCAAATAAGTGTTCCTCAACTTTATCAGTATTTATTGTCACCTTTCCCAACTTCTTTGTCACGTGTTGCTGGCATCAAATTCTAAAGTTAATGATTATTTGCAAAAAAATTTTTTTTATCAGTTTGAACATCAAATATGTTGTCTTTGTAGCATATTCAACTGAATATGGGTTGAAAATGATTTGCAAATCATTGTATTCCGTTTATATTTACATCTAACACAATTTCCCAACTCATATGGAAACGGGGTTTGTACAATTGTGTGTACTTAATACTTGTAGAATAAAATCTTCAATCCGGGTGGACTCTCCCCTCCTAAATTGCGCTTATGCAGAGGAGAGTGCATAAGAGCAGGGCTTTAGCATGACGTGACTCTGCAAGGACGACTTTTCTGTACACTGACACCTTAACCCTCCCAAGGGGATTTTGTAGGATTGCATGTGGAGCGAAGGATTAGGGCTTTACTGGCAAACAGTGGGTCTGTTGGTCAGTGTGTCAGTATATTAGTAAGTCACTTGGATTTGATTTATCTATTTTCTTCCCACAGTGGGTCTGTTATCTGCTTTCCATTAGTGGCACCAAATGCCATTAGCTCCCCTGGTGAAGACGAGTACTCACCTGTTTACGATCTTTATTAAGACGCGCGTTCAAGCTGAACGCATCAATTGGCTCTCACCCTACTTTTCCTCTTTGCTTTTTCACTTTCGTTTTCAGTTGACACGCAGAGAAGGCAGAGCTTAGTCATGCTTAGACCTTCCGTCCAATGCTTAGTTAACCTGACATGCTTTAGACTAGAGATGTCCGATAATGGCATCTTTGCCGATATCCGCTATTCCGATATTGTCCAACTCTTAATCACTGATTCTAATATCAACCGATACCGATATATACAGTCGTGGAATTAACCCATTATTATGCCTAATTTTGTAACAAGGTTTTCCAAAATAAATCAACTCAAGTTATGGAAAAAAGTGCCAACATGGCACTGCCATATTTATTATTGAAGTCACAAAGTGCTTTTTTTTTTTTAACATGCCTCAAAACAGCAGCTTGGAATTTGGGACATGCTCTCCCTGAGAGAGCATGAGGAGGTTGAGGTGGGCGGGGTTTAGGGGTAAGGAGTAGCGGGGGGTGTATATTGTAGCGTCCCGGAAGAGTTAGGGCTGCAAGGGGTTCTGGGTATTTGTTCTGTTGTGTTTATGTTGTGTCACGGTGCGGATGTTCTCCCGAAATGTGTTTGTCATTATTGTTTGGTGTGGGTTCACAGTGTGGCGCATATTTTTAACAGTGTTAAAGTTGTTTATACGGCCACCCTCAGTGTGACCTGTATGGCTGTTGATCAAGTATGCATTGCATTCACTTGTGTGTGTGAAAAGCCCTAGATATTATGTGATTGGACCGGCACGCAAAGGCAGTGCCTTTAAGGTTTATTGGCGCTCTGTACTTCTCCCTACGTCCGTGTACACAACAGCGTTTCAAAAAGTCATACATTTTACTTTTGAAACCGATACCGATAATATCCGATATTACAATTCAAAGCATTTATCGGCCGATAATATCGGCAGTCCGATCTTATTGGACATCTCTACTTTAGACCAGTGTTGTTTTTCAACCTTTTTTGAGCCAGGGCACATTTTTTACGTTGAAAAAATCCTCAGGCACACCACCAGCAGAAATCATTAAAAAATGAAACTCAGTTGACAGTAAAAAGTCGCACTTGTTGGATATGACTTTAAACCATAACCAAGCATGCATCAATATATATAGCTCTTGTCTCAAAGTAAGTGTACTGTCACCACCTGTCACATCACGCCCTGACTTATTTGGAGATGTTTGGTGTTTTCCTGTGTAGTGTTTTAGTTCTTGTCTTGCGCTCCTATTTTGGTGGCTTTTTCTCTTTTTTTGATATTTTCCTGTAGCAGTTTCATGTGTTCCTTTGAGCGATATTTCCCGCATCTGCTTTGTTTTAGCAGTCAAGAATATTCCAGTTGTTTTTATCCTTCTTTGTGGGGACATTGTTGATTGTCATGTCATGTTCGAATGTACTTTGTGGACGCCATCTTTGCTCCACAGTAAGTCTTTGCTGTCGTCCAGCATTCTGTTTTTGTTTACTTTGTAGCCAGTTCAGTTTTAGTTTGGTTCTGCATAGCCTTCCCTAAGTTTCAATGCCTTTTCTTAGGGGCACTCACCTTTTGTTTATTTTTGGTTTAAGCATTAGATACCTTTTTACCTGCACGCTGCCTCCCGCTGTTTCCGACATCTACAAAGCAATTAGCTACCTGCTGCCACCTACTGATATGGAAGAGTATTACACGGTTACTCTGCCGACCTCTAGACAGCACCGACACTCAACAACAACACATCATTTGCAGACTATAATTACTGGATTGCAAAAAATATTTTTAAACCAATTAGGTGAAATTACATAATATCCCACGGCACACCAGACTGTATCTCACGGCACATTGGTGTGCCGCAGCAGACTGGTTGAAAAACACTGCTTTTGACTGCCGTATTTTCTGGACCATAGGGCGCAGTGGATTATAAGGCGCACTGCCGATGAGCGGGTCTATTCAGGTCTATTTAAATACATAAGGCGCACAGGATAGGGCGCATTAAAGGGGTCATATTATGATTTTTTCCTAAATGTAAAACACTTCCTTATGGTCTAAATAACATGTAATGGTGGTTATTTGGTCAAAATGTTGCATGGATAATGTTTTACAGATCATCTTCAAGTCGCTTTCTGACAGTCGCTATAGGATGCGCCGTTATATTGCCAAAAGTATTTGGCCACCCACCCAAATGATGAGAATCAGGTGTCCTAATCACTTGGCCCGGCCACAGGTGATTAGGACAAGCACTTAGGCATGGTTTCTACAAACATTTGATCAAGCACTTAGGCATGGTTTCTACAAACATTTGTGAAAGAATGGGCCGCTTTCAGTGATTTCCAGCGTGAAACTGTCATAGGATGCCACCTGTGCAACAAATCCAGTCGTGAAATTCCCTCGCTCCTAAATATTCCAAAGTCAACTGTCGGCTTTATTATAAGAAAAGTGAAGAGTTTGGGAACAACAGCAACTCAGCCACCAAGTGGTAGGCCACGTAAACTGACAGAGAGGCGTCAGCGGATGCTGAAGCGCATAGTGCAAAGACTTTCTGCACAGTCAGTTGCTACAGAGCTCCAAACTTCATGTGACCTTCCAATTGGCCCACGTACAGTACACAGAGAGCTCAGCCATACATCACCAAGTCCATTGCAAAACGTCGGATGCAGTGGTGTAAAGTAGGTCCATAAAGACAAGGATGACAAGAGTCTGATGTGGATGAACCTGACTGGCCTGCACAGAGTCCTGACCTGAACCCGATAGAACACCTTTGGAATGAATAAGAACGGAGACTGAGAGCCAGGCCTTCTCCACCAACATCAGTGTGTGACCTCACCAATGCGCTTTTGGAAGAATGTTTGAAAATTCCTCTAAACACACTCCGCAACCTTGTGGACAGCCTTCCCAGAAGAGTTGAAGCTGTAATAGCTGCAAAAGGTGGACCCACATCATATTGAACCCTATGGGTTAGGAATGGGATGGCACTTCAAGTTCATATGTGAGTCAAGGCGGGTGGCCAAATACTTTTGGCATTATAGTGTATTTACGTGGCTCACCTTCGACAGCGTCTTCTCCCCGTCATCTTTGTTGTAGTGGTGTAGCGTGCAAGGACGGGAGATGGAGCTAACTGTTTTAATGACATTCAGACTTTACTTCAATCCATCATGGAGCAGCATCTTCTCATCTGCCGAAAATGTGTCCCGTGAAAAAACGTCCGACCGGAACTCTCTAATAACTAAAGTTCCTTGGGTGAATAATGTAAACTCACTGCACCGGTATGTTTTAGTGCTTTCATGGCGAGTTTACTGACAGATATAAGTTAGAACTTTACACTACTTTATATTAGAAATGGCATAAGCGGAGGATGAATGTCCCAAACCAAGAAGATAGGGAAAAAGAAGAAGCTTATTGATTACAGTACACGGACGACAAAGGCGGACGTGTGCAAATGTTCATTACTTATACAGATCCCAAATACAGATCAGCAGGTACCAGAAGGTAAGAAAAGATGCTTTTGCATAATATTGCGAAACAAAACGCCAGATATGTCTTACCTTATGCACACACGTTAATAAAACTCCTATGTTGAAGCACAGTACAATCCATCAAGCAGTCCGGCTTCATAGCTTACCAAAGTCGTACTAAAACATTTTAATAGATTTTTGAGTGCCGTGTGTAATGTTCTATATTTTTAATGGAACATATAAAATGTTGGTGTTGTTTACTTGAGTCATATTGCAGTCTACACGTATCTCTTATGTGTGACTGCCATCTACTGGTCTCGCTTGGTGCTCAGCATCAAGGGTTGGAATTGGGGGCTATCAGTGGTACTGTAACTTTAACTTTAATTTATCATTCCACCATGTACCAAATAAAATAGCTTTGAGGTCGGTAAGCACAACCAGAATTATTCCGCACATTAGGCGCATCGGGTTATAAGGTGCACTGTCAAGTTTTGAGAAAATGAAAGGATTATAGTCCGAAAAATACGGTAAATTTTAGCCTTCTCGGTAAGGTCTATTCAGGTGTACTAAAGAGGAGGCTATGCCGGATAGTCGAACCTCGGATTCAGGAGGAACAGGGTGGTTTTCGTCCTGGTCGTGGAACTGTGGACCAGCTCTATACTCTCGGCAGGGTCCTTGAGGGTGGTTGGGAGTTTGCCCAACCAGTCTACATGTGCTTTGTGGACTTGGAGAAGGCATTCGACCGTGGGGAGGGCTCAGAGAGTATGGGGTAACGGACTGTCTTATTGTAGCGGTCCGCTCCCTGTATGATCAGTGTCAGAGCTTGGTCCGCATTGCCGGACCTGTTTCCAGTGAGGGTTGGACTCCGCCAAGGCTGCCCTTTGTCACCGATTCTGTTCATAACTTTTATGGACAGAATTTCTAGGCGCAGTCAGGGTGTTGAGGGTATCTGGTTTGGTGGCTGCAGGATTAGGTCTCTGCTATTTGCAGATGATGTGGTCCTGATGGCTTCATCTGGCCAGGATCTTCAGCTCTCACTGGATCGGTTCGCAGCCAAGTGTGAAGCGACTGGGATGAGAATCAGCACCTCCAAGTCCGAGTCCATGGTTCTCGCTCGGAAAAGGGTGGAGTGCCATCTCCGGGTTGGGCAGGAGATCTTGCCCCAAGTGGAGGAGTTCAAGTACCTCGGAGTCTTGTTCACGAGTGAGGGAAGAGTGGATCGTGAGATCGACAGGCGGATCGGTGCGGCGTCTTCAGTAAAGCGGACGCTGTATCGATCCGTTGTGGTGAAGAAGGAGCTGAGCCGGAAGGCAAAGCTCTCGATTTACCGGTCGATCTACGTTCCCATCCTCACCTACGGTCATGAGCTTTGGGTCGTAACCGAAAGGACAAGATCACGGGCACAAGCGGCCGAAATGAGCTTCCTCCGCCGGGTGGCGGGGCTCTCCCTTAGAGATAGGGTGAGAAGCTCTGTCATCTGGGAGGAGCTCAAAGTAAAACCGCTGCTCCTCCACATCGAGAGGAGCCAGATGAGGTGGTTTGGGCATCTGGTCAGGATGCCACCCGAACGCCTCCCTAGGGAGGTGTTTAGGGCAAGTCCGACCGGTAGGAGGCCACGGGGAAGACCCAGGACACGTTGGGAAGACTATCTCCCCCGGCTGGCCTGGGAACGCCTCGGGATCCCCCGGGAGGAGCTGGACGAAGTGGCTGGGGAGAGGGAAGTCTGGGCTTCCCTGCTTAGACTGCTGCCCCCGCGACCCGACCTCGGATAAGCGGAAGGATGGATGGATGGATGGGTTTTTTAGAGGGTTTTATGGGCAAAATAGTCTACCCGCATTAGCTGCTATGATAGCCACATCGTACTTGCTGTATTTTACAAATTAGAAAGCATTAACAAAAGAAAAACATATGTGTTCTTGTCTTACATAGGGATTGTGAATGATAGGTAAAATTCCAGTTCCCCTTTCAACTGTATACATCTCATACATTTGAATGGTTTGACCAGCAAAGTGGTTTTGGAAAGTTTTTTGGTTTTCTTACCTCTTGGATTTGAAAAGTTTACAACTTTCAAATTCTTCTCCAAATCTAAATGTGTCATGCAGGTTGCTGTCATGACAAATTGTTGGGACAGGATATTGACCCAAAGCATAGTGTCCTCTGATGTCTTTCTGTTCATTTATCAGGGGGCAGGACTTGGTATGAAATGAAAACATGGTTCCTCCTCGTACTGGAATAAAAATGAAGGTATGCCAAGGGAGTGTGTCAATTGTTTGCTCATCAAACACAGACAGTCGATCAAGCCACTTGTTCTGTTTGCATGAACAAACACACCCTTTGCCTTACATTCTGGTTACATGACAGCTTGCATGACTGTGGCTTACAGAAACCATCATGGTCTTTATTTATATGTATTTTTTGAGATACTAGGAAGGTGCAAAATGGTGCAAACTATAATTATTTGTAATGGTTTAGCTCACTTCGAACATGCTGAGCAAAAACCCATTGAAGTACAAGTCAACATAGGCGCCGATCTACATTTCTGCCAGTGGGTGCTCAGTGTGTGTGTATTAGTGTTGTCCCCATACCAATATTTTGGTACCGGTACCAAAAGTATTTCGGTACTTTTCTAAATAAAGGGGACCACAAAAAATGTAATTATTGGCTTTATTGTAACAACAAAATCTTAGGGTACATGACACATATGTTTATTATTGCAATTTTGTCTTTAAATAAAATAGTGAACATACTTGACAACTTGTCTTTTAGTAGTAAGTAAACAAACAAAGGCTCCTAATTAGCCTACTGACCTATGCAGTGTCATTTATCATTCTGTTATTTTTTCAACATTATTAAGGACACGTGGTAGAAAATGAATTATTAATCTACTGTCATGTCTGTTGATCATGTTTTTGTTTTGGTTATGTTCGGTTTGGTTTTTGGACTCTATGTGCACTCTTGTTTGTTTTGTCACAATAGTGACCATTACTTTCACCTGTTTCACGTTTTGCACTCGCGCACCTATTGTCAATCATGTCTGTATTATTTAAGCCCATTGTTGCCAGGAAGTCAGCCTGGCGACATTACCTCTGCTCACTTCATGCCAAGATTACCTTCTACTACCCATGCTACCTTTTAATGCAAGCCATTGTTCCATGCACGTTTTTTCATGCCACAGTAAGTGTTGTATATTTCATGTTCATAGTTTTTGCCTTTGTGCTAGTCTTTTGTTTTCATTAGCCAAGTTTGTACTTCCGCCCTTGTGCGCGCTTTTCGTTTGTTCCTTTTGTTAGTGTTTAAATAAATATGTCCTTACCTTCACGCCTTTCCCGCTCCAACTTTCCTTTGCATCCCGGGAAAACAAACCACCCCAAAGTCCACGTATTGACATCTACTTGTTCATTTACTGTTAATATCTTCTTATGTTCTGTTTTAACATGTTCTATCTACACCATCCATCCATCCATCCATCTTCTTCCGCTTATCCGAGGTCGGGTCGCGGGGGCAGCAGCCTAAGCAGGGAAGCCCAGACTTCCCTCTCCCCAGCCACTTCGTCCAGCTCTTCCTGTGGGACCCCGAGGCGTTCCCAGGCCAGCCGGGAGACATAGTCTTCCCAACGTGTCCTGGGTCTTCCCCGTGGCCTCCTACCGGTCGGACGTGCCCTAAACACCTCCCTAGGGAGGCGTTCGGGTGGCATCCTGACCAGATGCCCGAACCACCTCATCTGGCTCCTCTCGATGTGGAGGAGCAGCGGCTTTACTTTGAGCTCCCCCCGGATGGCAGAGCTTCTCACCCTATCTCTAAGGGAGAGCCCCGCAACCCGGCGGAGGAAACTCATTTCGGCCGCTTGTACCCGTGATCTTGTCCTTTCGGTCATAACCCAAAGCTCATGACCATAGGTGAGGATGGGAACGTAGATCGACCGGTAAATCGAGAGCTTTGCCTTCCGGCTCAGCTCCTTCTTCACCACAACGGATCGATACAGCGTCCGCATTACTGAAGACGCCGCACCGATCCGCCTGTCGATCTCACGATCCACTCTTCCCTCACTCGTGAACAAGACTCCGAGGTACTTGAACTCCTCCACTTGGGGCAAGATCTCCTCCCCAACCCGGAGATGGCACTCCACCCTTTTCCGAGCGAGAACCATGGACTCGGACTTGGAGGTGCTGATTCTCATCCCAGTCGCTTCACACTCGGCTGCGAACCGATCCAGTGAGAGCTGAAGATCCTGGCCAGATGAAGCCAACAGGACCACATCATCTGCAAAAAGCAGAGACCTAATCCTGCAGCCACCAAACCAGATCCCCTCAACGCCTTGACTGCGCATAGAAATTCTGTCCATAGAAGTTCTATCTACACTTCTGTTAAAATGTAATAATCACTTATTCCTCTCTTCTTTGATACTTTACATTAGTTTTGGATGATACCACACATTTGGGTATCAATCCGATACCAAGTAGTTACAGGATCATACATTGGTCATATTCAAAGTCCTCATGTGTCCAGGGACACATTTACTGAGTTTATAAACATAATATACATTTTTTTTAAACGAAAGAAGATTTTGTGATGTTAAAAAATAACGATGTAATCATAGTAGTATCATTACAGTGGATGTTAGGTGTAGATCCATCAATGGCAATTGCTTATATTCTAGCGTCCCGGAAGAGTTGCTGCTGCAGGGAATTCTGGGAATTTGTTCTGTAGTGTTTATGTTGTGTTGCCGTGCAAATATTCTTACAAAATGTGTTTGTCATTGTTGTTTAGTGTGGTTTCACTATTTGGCACATGTTTATGACAGTGTTGGTGTTGTTCATACTGCCACCCTTAGTACCAATGATTGTCACACACACTATGTGTGGTGAGATTATCCTATGCATTTGACCCATCACCCTGACCCCCTGGGAGGTGAGGGAGCAGTGAGTAGCAGCGGTGGCCGCGCCCGGGAATCATTTTTGGTGATTTAACCCCCAATTCCAACCCTTGATGCTGAGTGCCAAGCAGGGAGGTAATGGGTCCCATTTTTATAGTCTTTGGTATGATTCGGCCGGGGTTTGAACTCACAACCTACCGATCTCAGGGCGGACACTCTATATATATATATATATGTATGTATATGTATATATATACATATATATATATATAATGTATATATGTATGTATGTGTATATATATATATATATATATATATATATATATATATATATATATATACATATATATATATATACGTATATATATTTATATATATACATATACGTATATATATATATATATTTTTTATTTCATTATTTATGTATTTTTATAGGATTTTTTCCCCTCCATGCAACCAAAAGGAGCTTTTCTAACCTGTACACTATTTTGAAAACGTTTCATTATAACTATTACATCAAACAATACTGTGGTGAGAATCGGTTTGTATCAGATCAGAATCGGATAGAATCGTTAATTGCCCAAATATTCAAACCCCCTGGTATTAATTATTATTATTATTATTATTATTATTATTATTATTATTATTATTTACACAATTTCTTGATTTTAAATGGATTCTTGATTGACTAGTGACAAATTATGGTGGGTACACAAATAATGCTCAGTATGTTTATGATCATCAAAGTTTGCTATAGATTCTGTATAAAAGAAAGACCACACAGATTCATTTAGTTCTTGTATTTCAAAATATATTTCTTGGTATAATACTGCAGTTTCGGCAATTCGTGGAGAATATTGGAATAAATCATTTTGGAATCTCCAAAAATATAATATCATATGAAAATAAAGACAAAATTAGAGGATATTTGTTCAATTCCACCACCTCAGACCAGTGGAATCCTACAGTAAATACATTATTAAAAATCCTCTTTAACCACATATATAGAACCTGAGAAAATATGCGCAAAGAAATACCAAGGAAAATTGTCTCTCAAATGTCCAGCAGGGCGTTAAAGTGCTTCCGTTGAAATGGCACTTCAGTGTCAGCGACAAGAAGTGCTAATAAGATACACAAAGAATAATAAAAATACATGGTATCATTGTAATAATAATATACTGGAACAGTAAGATGATAATTCAAGTAGCAGCTGTGGAGGCAACAGATAAGTCATATTCATTGGCTAAGAAGATCAAAGATAAATAAATGGCAAAAGGATGATGCAAATACTGCATGAGTCCAGCAATATAGTGTAAACATTACAAGGATTAAATACTGCAGGTTTTCCTATGTAAACCTGAATCTAGCGTGCAGCAATAAGAGATGATGTCAAGTCCCGCTGTGCAATGATTAACATTTAGCTGGAACACGTCTAATTTTACATCAGCCCAGTAAACTTTAGACTTTATAAATAAAGTTGATTTGATTTGATTTGACAACTCCAAAATGCCAACAGACAGCCACCGCCTGCCCATTGACCCACCTTTGGAGACCTTCACATGCAATCGCTCAATGTTTGCTCCGGTCTGCCGAATAAGGACCTTGGCTTTACATGCCATCAGAGCACAGCTTGGGTAAATAATACAGTGGATATTATTATTATAAATTATTATGTTAGATCCACTCAACGTCCATTGCACCGGTCGCCCAGGGGTTGGGGGTGCCCACATCTGCGGTCCCCTCCATGGTTTCTCATTGTAATCCCATTGGGTTGAGTTTTTCCTTGCCCTGATGTGGGATCTGAGCCGAGGATGTCGTTGTGGCTTGTGCAGCCCTTTGAGACACTCGTGATTTAGGGCTATATAAATAAACTTTGATTGATTGATTGATTGATTGATTGATTGATATGCTGATTTCACATCTTTCGGGCTGTGGGTACGCGACATTTTCAACAATGTCTCCAAAGTTTTTATACATTAAAGACAGGCCATGCTGGTGTGAAAATGCCGTGAAGGAAACAGGGAAGCAGATCCTTCTGCTTTAGAGCAGGATGTCCTAAAAAGTTCTTGTTTTGTGCAAGAAAACCCCTAATAATAATAAAAACAGAAGAAGAAAAAAATGCTCACGGTAATTAAGTTAAAGTTAAAGTACCAATGATTGTCGCGCACACACTAGGTGTGGTGAAATTTGTCCTCTGCATTTGACCCATCCCCTTGTTCACCCCCTGGGAGGTGAGGGGAGCAGTGAGCAGCAGCGGTGGCCGCGCTCAAGAATAATTTTTGGTGATTTAACCCCCAATTCCAACCCTTGATGCTGAGTGCCAAGCAGGGAGGTAATGGGTCCCATTTTTATAGTCTTTGGTATGACTCGGCCGGGGTTTGAACTCACAACCTACCGATCTCAGGGCGGACACTCTAACCACTAGACCACTGAGTATTACAACAATCAACCTTTTACTCCGATAAATGGACCATTTTGGCTCTTGACCCACAGTTTGGAGAACCCCGGAACTGAGCAAATAATACCCATTAGTCATTCACTATTGACGAGGAAAGTTAAAGTTAAAGTACCAATGATTGTCACACACACACTAGGTGTGGTGAAATTTGTCCTCTGCATTTGACCCATCCCCTTGTTCACCCCCTGGGAGGTGAGGGGAGCAGTGAGCAGCAGCGGTGGCCGCGCTCAGGAATCATTTTTGGTGATTTAACCCCCAATTCCAACCCTTGATGCTGAGTGCCAAAACTTGAGAATATCTGCACTACACGCACACACCTTCTCCTCATTCAATGTGTTTTCTTTATTTTAACTATTTACATTGTAGATTGTCACATCAAAACTATGAATGAACACATAGTGGAGTTACGTACTTAACAAAAAAAGGTGAAATAACTGAAAACATGTTTTATATTCTAGTTTCTTCTAAATAGCCACCCTTTGCTCTGATTACTGCTTTGCACACTCTTGGCATTCTCTCCATGAGCTTCAAAAACGCCAGATAATATGTCTTACCTTATACACACACAATTTTCAGGACTTATACAGATCCCAAATACAGATCAGCGGGTACCAGAAGGTAAGAAAAGATGCTTTTGCATAATATTGCGAAACAAAACGGCAGATATGTCTTACCTTATGCACACACCATAATAACACTCCTATGTTGAAGCTCAGTACAATCCATCAAGCGGTGCGGCTTCATAGCTTACCAAAGTCGTACTAAAACATTTTGATAGATTTTTGAGTGCCGTGTGTAATGTTCTATATTCTTAATGGAACATATAAAATGTTGGGGTTGTTTACTTGAGTCATATTGCAGTCTACACGTATCTCTTATGTGTGACTGCCATCTGCCGGTCACCATACTTGCCAACCCTCCCGATTTTTCCGGGAGACTCCCGAATTTCAGTGCCCCTTCCGAAAATCTCCCGGGGCAACCATTCTCCCGATTTTCACCCGGACAACAATATTAAGGGCGTGCCGTGAAGGCAGTGCCTTTAGCATCCTCTACAACCTGTCGTTGCGTCCGCTTTTTCACAATACAAACAGCGTGCCGGCCCAGTCACATGTTGTATGCGGCTCCTACAGACACACGTAAGTGACTGCAAGACATACTTGCTCAACAGCCATACAGGTCACACTGAGAGTGGTATAAACAACTTTAACACTGTTGCAAATATGCGCCACACTGTGAACCCACACCAAACAAGAATGACAAACACATTTCGGGAAAACATCCGCACCGTAACACAACATAAACACAACAGAACAAATACCCAAAATCCCTTGCATCCCTAACTCTTCCGGGGTACAATATACACCCCCGCTACCACCAAACCCCGCCGCCCCCCAACCCCCGCCCACCACAGGAATTCGAAGGTCTCAAGGTTGGCAAGTGAAAACCATTTCAAGTGACATTTCAAGTGAAGCTCATGGAGAGAATGCCAAGAGTGTGCAAAGCAGTAATCAGAGCAAAGGGTGGCTATTTTGAAAAAAATAGAATATAAAACACGTTTTCTGGTATTTCACCTTTGTTTGTTAAGTACATAACTACACATGTGTTCATTCATAGTTCTGATGGGACAATCTACAATGTAAATAGTCATGAAAATAAAATAAAGTTGTGTCCAAACGTTTGGCCTGTACTGTATGCTGGATGCATTCCGAAGCATTTTTATCCCAACGGGTGTGTAAATAACGATACATTATTTGTACATCTTATGTGCATCCACAGGACTCCACTATCATATCCGGGACGTCTGTTTTGACGATGCTGTGCTGGGAGTTGAAGTACACCATGGAGAGAGGCTGGCGCTCAGTGGGCACGCAACAAGACGACGCCGCCGTGTTGATGCCGTTGACCTTCAGCTGGCTAAGGACGGTGGCGTGGAAGGAGGAGGCGATGCCAGGCGACCCGGACAGATGCTGGGGGCACTGCC